>NC_077222.1:17882557-18119577 GCF_024763615.1 Phlebotomus papatasi
TTCTATTCTTTTGGAAAAAGCAGCAAAAGAAAGACAACCCCAAGCAATTGGATGCTGTTTGTCAATGCGTTAAAATGGGAATAAAAGGAAAGAATAAAACTCATATGAAAGGCTGCATGGGGGATTCAGGCACTAACCTCCCACAAATTGTCATCCCAGGCTGGGAAGAGTCTCTTGAAGCTTCGCGGTTCCTTGCCTTGGTGAATCTTAATGATTGGTACAGTTTCCTCGGAGCGATCTGTTGGATCTGTGAGGATGTATTGCTGCAAGATAGAAAAGTAAAAGAGATGAAAAAAAATCAATGGAAATCCACCCTAAAAGAGCGTCACATCTTATTAATATTAAAATATCATAGTCGCCTGTCGTAAAATTCAACTTCGTTGGCAGAAATTTGCCAAAAATACCATGAAAAATTCATCTTATCCAATTTTTCCTTCGTACCCCAAACACCCTCGTTTCTGAAAACTTTCAATGTGCGAATAAATTCTCCTGGGAATAGAAAAATCACTGCCAAAAATCTTTCTGTTTTACAGAAATGCACACACGAAAATGAATTTAGAAAAGTGTGTTGTGCGAAAAGTTCCATCCAAAGCTATATTACTTCTTTTAACCATGGCTCAAGCAACTTTTCATCCTTCGCCCCCTTGCCAACCCGCCACCAAAAATTTCCATCTCCATCATTTTTCTTTCAAGAAATTCTTTTGGATAAATTCCTCCAACTTGTCTTCTCCTCTTTCTCATGATTAATTTCCATCGCCCAAGATGATATTTAACCATTTATCACGATCACTTTAGATATGATTTTCATCCTCGTGAAATTGCCCCCACATATCAAAGGCTAACCAGAGAAATTGTGAGATTGGAGGTTGAATTGTGCAGAAGAATTGCTGGTATTTCCACACAGAACAATTGTTTTTTCACCCTTCCAACATCCCCCTCAGACAAATAACCCAAGATTGACTGTTTTTAACTCAATTACAGCCATAAAAAAAGCTTTATGAAATTTTTATGCTTGGCAATATTTATTAACATTCACATATTGTGATAAATTTTTTATTGAAACAAAATTATTTCTGTGTCCAGATTTCCTCAATCATTAAATACCGGATTAGCCGTCAGTCCCTACATTTAAAGTGAAAAGAAAATTCGTGAAATGCTTCGAAATCAGGAAAATTCTAAGATGAATTCCATGATGATGACTACTGCATTAAATTTCATATAACAATTTGTTATGATTAATATGCACTGGCTTTTTCCAGTGTTCTACTTATGACCGCTTTCATAATAAAAATAAATTTTTAAATTTGATATGACCCTGAAAATAATATAAAATCAATGATTCTTGATATAAATAATCAAGGATTTTATAAATATCCACTAATTTAACGGCGTTCAATATGGAAATTCAAAAAGCATTACAGTAATCATGCATCGAAATTACAATTTTGAACCTATTTTTGATTTTTGCTTCCTGAAACTAGAGAAAAAGAGCTAGGATCCTAATTTTTTAGGAAATGTGTGGCTTAGGGCCAGCTATTAAAATATATTGCCATTAGTCACAACTAATTGATTAACATAGGAAAAAAATAGTTATTATCAAGCTTTGACCGTATCAAGCATGGGAACTTTCCCCTATATCGATATTTCAGAATATAAAACGAATAAGTCGCGAATGACGAACTTTACAGGAGAGCGATTTCAAGCTAAGTTTTTACAGCAAGAATTGACGGAAAACATTAGACCTTTCTTAACTTCCGCAATTTTATTCTTTACGACCGACGTTTCGAGGATGAATGTATTCTTCATCAGGTATCGAATTTTATTGGGAAAATCACGTACAGGCGGGAAATGGTTACACTTTTTTGAACTTGGATCACAGATTGCACTCTTAAGTTCACCATTCGACTGATCGACTAGTCGATCAGTGTGTCGATCAGTCGAATAATGAACTTAAAAGTGCAATCTGTGATCCAAGTCCAAAAAAGTGTAACCATTTCCCGCCTGTACGTGATGTTCCCAACAAAATTCGATACCTGATGAAGAGGACATTCATCCTTGAAACGTCGGTCGTAAAGAATAGAATTAAATAATTAAAATTTCTTTATTAAAATTAATAAAGAATAAGACACAGAATTTCTGTGTCGATCAGTCGAATGGTGAACTTAAGAGTGCAATCTGTGATCCAAGTTCAGAAAAGTGTAACCATTTCCCGCCTGTACGTGATTTTCCCAACAAAATTCGATACCTGATGAAGAGGACATATTCATCCTCGAAATGTCGTAAAGAATAAAATTGCGAAAGTCAAGAAAGGTCTAGTGTTTTCCGTCAATTCTTGCTGCATCAGACCGAAATTCTTCACATAAGTTTTTACATTGAGCACAGCATTTTTGAAATTTTAAAACCCTATAACTTTAGGAATAATTAACTTTCCGGTATAATATTCACAAGAAAGATATAGCCTGACTGACAATGAGTATCCAAAAAGTAGAAAAAATGACTTATTCGACATGTATTCTGACAAGTCGATATGTAGAAGCCTTAATAACTTTAACCCTCTGAATATGAACTGAGGAAAATCCTAACTAAGTATTTTTATACTCCATCTAATCTAAATAGATTACTTTTCTAAAAAATATTACAAGGATTATATTTTATACAACTGCCTAAAGATAACCAAAAAAGTATTTTGAAAATAAATAGGTTAATGTCATAAATAATAGAATTATAGATATGTCGCTCTTTGGAAAATTTTCCAAAACATGGAGATGAATATCTCCCAACATTTGGCCTCAATATTTAGAACAGATTTATGGATACACCAATTGGTTAAATTTATTGCGAAAACTAAAAAATAGCATACTTGCTTTCAAAACTTTTTCAACAAGTAATAAAAAATTAATTAAATCATGCTCTTAAAGAAATAATGTACAACATTTAAACTATCTGAAATTTTCCTTTTTAAAATGTGAAATTTTGCCGTTGGGACCTGATTTTCGGAAACCCTCAGTTACGATTATTCAAAGTATTTTCCTTTGAAGTCAAAAGGCAAAATATTTCCTATTAGCAGATGAGTTAAACTCTTACTTAAATCATGAATCTTATACCAATGTCCCAATGTTTCCCAAAAATCCTTCCTTCAAGTACAGGTCCAATTCATCTGATAACAGAATATAATGGTAATCATGAATATCGCAAAGTAAGTATTTTTTCTTAAAAGATCACCGAAAATCATTTACCAAAGGCTGAATTTTTAAAATATTTGAACAAAAAATCCTGAAAATATAATTTGAATATCATACTTGTATTTTCTTAAGAACTTAAATTATGTTTTCTTATTTTGTTAAATAAAATATATAAGGAAACTGTAACAAATTTCGGCCAGTTTGCTATTTCGACCACTTCTCTGGTTCCTTATTTTTCCATGATTTTTTTTTAGTTTTTCCATGCCCTAGAGATTATACAATGAAAAGTATATCTCTTCGACGAACGAGATGATGAAAAAAGACTGGAATAATTCCGGATGGACAAGGAACTATTAAAATCAAGGTAGCTGAAATATTACCAAAAACTATGTCTATATTTTTATTCATTTGAAAATGCATTAGTAATGAGTTTAGAAAAAAAAACTAAGATAAACTATCTATTACAAGATTACAAGTAACACCCCTTAAAAAGAAGCAACAAAAAAAATTGAATTAAAAATATTACATTTCAAACTTAAGACTTCAACGCTTGCATGCAACTATGCCGAAATTTGGTACACTTATCCTAACATATGCTGTTTTATGTGTCTCCTACGTAACCCCTTAACACAGAGTTAAACAGAAGACAATCAAATATATAGTGTTGCATTGTATAGGAACATGATATACGGAGCCAAAACTTAATTATTAGGGGTACATATTCTAAAATAAATTACATTTAGATTCTGAATTAACTCAGTTATAGGGCAATGTACTGCACTGAAAAAAATATTTCGTAAAACTGTTCATAAAAGTTTGTGAATTCCTATTGGGGGGACTTACGAAATGCTCGTAAATCGTATAACCCACAAACATGTTGGTAAAAGTTTGTACTTTTTTAACAAATATTGTTCGTGTTCGTAACATGATTACTTGACGAGAATTTTTTGTACTTTTACAAACATTTGTTTGTAAATGTTCATACTTATAGAAAAAAATGTTCGTAAAATTATTGTGTGTTTACGAATATTTACGAACAAGTTTTTGTAAAAAATTGCAAGTAATTTTTGTCAAAAATTCTATTTTTGACAGAATTTTGACGTTTCCACCTACAGCGCTGCAAGTAGTTTGCTTCAAAAAAGCAATTTTTGACGAAATTTCTTTCCAGTGTGTAAAGGCCATTACGAACAATCACTTGTAAAAAAAGTACAAACTTTTACGAACTTATTTGTGAGCTATACGATTTATGAGCATTTTGTAAGTCCCCAATAGGAATTCACAAACATTTACGAACAATTTTGCAAAATATTTGCTTTCTGTGAAAAATACTTGAAATAGAAAGTTTAAATTTTGAAATAAATTTCTTACAGATTAGTAAGGTAAAATTTGGTAAGACAAACGTTTACAAAATAGCTTAACGTAATATGTGTTTGTTTGCTGAAGTTGTAAGTGCTCCTTTCAGCTATGTCCGACTTTTAGAAAATTACTCTAGATCAAGTAAATTAAGGACCTGAGCTTCCACCAAATGCGTCAGGGCTGTAATCCTTTCAGGATAGGAAACAGGGAAAATGGAAAATACTTCGCCAAAACTTTCGGCGTTTCAATGAGCCTTCCTGTCCTGAAAGGATTACACCGTCAATCACCGTCAATCTGACGCATCCAGTAGTGTACCAAAAATTATCCCAGATGATCATGGTGAAAAGAAAAATTCAGGATGTGCTCTTAGCTCCTATTAAATACACGTCTTAACTATTTATTTCTACAGTGTAAGTATTCAAGAAAAGAATTTTCCATTCAGAATTTAAAACAGGTGAGAGTAACAAGAAAAATTTTATAAAAATCGATGCAATGTCAAACTTTTCATGCGCAACTTCTTGCACAAACTTTGCAAAACTTTGCATGAAGCAAGAAGAGTAACTAAAAATCCTTTCCTGGTAGTGATTTGGATATCAATTTTGCAAAAATAAATTATCTAATTTGCGTTTTAATTAATTTTATTAATGAATTTCATTAAATTGTTATGAGCAAATCAATTTTATCTTAATACCTGAAAGTTCCCCATGCGGAGTAATTTCATGCAAAGATTCTAAAGTTTCCAAGAGGGGAATATCACCTATTATTTGAAACTTTGGAACTTTGGATATTAGAAAAGATTATTATAATGACAATATTAATTATTTCTGAGATTTTAAAATACAAATATTAAAATGATATAATATAGATATACACCTAAAATAATATTCCTTATCTTTAAGTGTACATTCAATCCAATTTAATTTATTAATTTAAATAATATTCTCTGCGTTGTAATAAAAATAGTTCATTTGAAAAAATCACTCAATCCTGACCAAAGAAATGTACAATATGGTACAATAGGACATTTTGATTTTCAATTTTCATTTAATAAAACTTAATAATGCAATTTCTGGTTTAAAAATAAAATATTTTGCAATACCACTGTTTTATTCAGAATTAAATTGTAAATAAATAATGAAACAGAAAATGTTAAAACAACAAAAGTGATTTTAAAAAAGGCTCAGTTTATTTTACTTTTTTTATTTGTTTTTCTTTTATTTGTTTTATTTTATTTAAACTTAATAAGTTAAAATCTCGGAAAAAATATTCGTATGACAATTAAAATAGTAAGGTGAGATTGTTAATTATCTCACCAGTTAGAATTGATGATAAGCAATCTTCGGTGAAAATGAAAATTTGCCAAGAAATACCACATGTCACCACAACACTTTAACCACCCTCAAGCAATATTTTACTTTCTAAAGTCCTACAATTCAACGTGATAAAGTTCTGGACAAAATTCCTAAGATTTCCCCAGAGAGGACTTTCTCCTCTGCAAAATGAATGATTCAGAAATGCAAAGCTCATAAAAGAAAAGTACCAAAAAAAACGAGCAAGATGGTGAAATTCATAAATTGTTCTGAACTTTGAGAGAAATAACGTCACAGTGGTTTTCACCCTGCAATATATATCACTTATTTCCCAACGAATTGAGAACAATCATCCCTCAATTGCTGTAGTGAAAATATTAATCAAATTTTATCATGTGGAAATGAATTTTAGAGGGAGAACCCGTCAGAAAAACTCTAGAGAAATTTTCCCTCAAAAGTGGTCAAAGGAAATCACACGGGAATTTAGGACTCCACCCAATGCATCCCAATGGGGCTAAAGTATGCTCATCTCACACGAGATTGCTTCAGCAATGCCAAATGATAGACTCTAAAGAATGGTTAGACGTTTTCAGTGAAATTTATGAAATCATTAAAAAGCCAAAATTAAAACGTTTGGAGGAGACAAAAGAGATTTTATAGTGCCTATTTTGGTAGTTATTCACTATCTGTGACATCAGTTCAAAATGCTTAAGTAAATAATAGTCATCCATTTCAATTAAAAGTTCCGAAAATTCATACTGAATCATAAAAACCTTGGTGCAGAACTCATAATTATAATTCATCATCAGAAAGAATAGACGTTTCCCTACCCAACGCGACCAAGACCCAAGCCATAAGTTTTAAGTCTTCATAAGCCTCGTTTTTAGTTGATAACGTTTTGTATATATAATTTATGTTTATTTTTTTGGTTTTTCATTATTTTGCACAATGGTGTTTAAGAGTAGTCATTTTATAGTCTTAGTTATAGTAGAGGTGCTGTTAAGCTATTAAGCTAGGCATTTTCACTCTCTCTTTTCCTATTCTCTGACCTATTTTCCTTTCTCCAAGTATATCGCCATATATCGCAAATATTTTAGTCATATAACTAAAATAAATTGAATTCAAAAAATAATATAACATCCTCCTTGAGTTTAATTTATGCTTGACATTTTGAATAATTTAATCAAAGCGATTATAGAGCAATAAATAGTGCAATAAATTTTATTATATCTCATGTCACAGATATTTTGGACATTTTGGAAATTATTACAGCTCTCATTAAGTATAAGTAAAGTACAATAATAATACTTTAATTTATTTTTGTTCAATAGACGAAGTTTCTCAATACGGTTCTTCAGCAAAGAATATACAGTAGACTCTCGCTCAATCGGCTCTTTTTCAATCGGGCGTAAAATGATGATGACAATTTTCACGTTTGATTTTTAAAGCAAATTTGTTCAAATTTGCTGGATTTCCTCTTGTTTTATCGTGATTCTTTATATTTGAGCGCTTTTTTGTGAAATTTACAATGATTTTATGCCCAAATATCTCGATAATTTGGATGACATTTTGCCCCACATGCCCGATTGAGAGAGAGTCTACTGTATACCCAAAATGTTAGGTTATGTTGTACCTAACCTAAAAAAAATGACAAACTTTTTTCTAAATATTATTAGTTTTTGCTTTTGTTGAGTGGTTGAACTTCCCATTAGTATTTGTCGTCATGGATGAGAAGTAGTGAATGTTGGTTTTTATTGAATCTCGGAATGAAAATGGATCGTAATGGATCCGGCACACCTTTTAGATCAAGAAAATTTCATGAAGTCGAATTTCGGATCCATTCCTTTCTCACATGTTTTGCATATGTCTATTTCATTCTCTCGCACTCTTCTTCTTCTCTTAAACATCACTCCAAATTCAATTTAGCTCAATCGAATTTGATATGCGAGAGAATGAGATAGACATATGCAAAATATGTCGAATATGTTCGAATTTCGACTTCATGAAATTTTCCTGATGTAAAAGGTGTGCCGGATCCATAAGGATAAACATTGAGAGTTACGTAAAAATACCTAGCACTATAGGCTTCCATTTCTCGCGATCGTAATTAGGGGTTTAGTCCTCAAATTGTCCGTCCCTCACCGGATCTAACATTATTTTAACGTAAAACTTTGAAATCTATTTTGAGATTAGGCTTCAATTTAAATAAAATGCTTAAGTACAAATTTCACACACCACAAAATTTCTTAGATAAAAAATTAATAAATTTAAAAATAACTTCGTTAAAATCAGTAGAAAAACAATCCAAATCGTCTTTTTCCCTCTGTCATTCGAATAATTTAAAATATAATAAACTGCACCTGAAAGCGTATTCTACATTTGATGTTTTTAAGGTTATGTTCGAAATAACCTCACTTTCCTGAATAATTTTATGTAGATTTATGTACTGTATTATGTAGATTTATGAACTGTATGTTTATTTAATTTCTTTCAATCATGAAAAATAGTACTTCTTTATCTGGGCCGCAATATTTTTTCTTGACAAATAGGTTAGTTAAATAATTTTAGGGTTATGTACAATTCCTAGCTGAAACTCTAAACTAATTTAATCAAAACAAAATAGACTGTAAGAAAAGTTCTTAAAACTTAATTGTAGGTAATTCTCACCCGAGAAACTTAATAGATCTCGCTTATTTAAAACTTTACTGAAGTGTTTGTCAAATTAAAAAAAATTAAAAGAATTATAGATTTTTTATTAACAGAAGAACCCTTTATGGTAAATTTAAAGTACCTTGCTATAAAATGAACTTTTTGAGGTTAGGTCACAGATAACCTAGAATTCTAGAATAACTCCTTTACTAAATGTAACAGATAAAAACTATTTAAATTTTTAAATATATAAAACTCATTCAAAATCTTTTGAAATTATTCTTTTCAGTTTTCAAAAACCAATGTAAGATAAATGAAATTTTACATGACAACAAAACCTCACCTAACCTAAAATCTTTCACTAAATGCAGGCTGTGTAAATGATTTTTTTTAAATAGGTTTTAAATTTAATTTAAATTTAAATTAAAATTCAAATTTAAATAGGTAAAAAATGGTACAAGTTGGACAGGGATTTTTTCTTGATAAATTTAGTACTTCATTTTTATTTGTATATTTTTAATGCTTTGGTTTTATAATTTGGTTCCTTGTGCTTAAAAACAAATTTTGTATTGTCTTTATCAAGAAAAAGCCATGTCCAACTTGTAACACTATGTCCAACTTGTATCACTTTACCCTAGTCGAAATATAATATCAATGAATAAAATTTAATTGAAAGCTAACCTTTACAAGGATTTATTAGACAGAAAAAAAGAAAAACTCTTTAATTTATTGCTTAAAGATTTGTCCACATGCTATTAAAAATTTAATCCATTAAATATTTTTGTCTTATCGTGATTTTTAATTGTCTAAAATAATTACAAGGATTAGAAAGCATTCATGCTCTAGTCTAGTCAATCACTGAACGATATCAGAAAGTAGGGCACCTTTAAAACTAAACTTTTTCAGCTATTTTTAAATGAAACTGGATCATACCAAGATATAATTTAGCTGCACAAACTAATTGGGAAGGTAAATTTCATTTATTTAAAAATAGAAATAAAAAACTTATTTTAAAGGTACCCCAGTTCAAAAGTACCATATTGCGCCCTACGAGAAAAAAATATTTAATAAAATAAAGAAAAAAATTCGTAAACATTTAAGTATTTTAATTATCGAAAACATAAATTATTTTAAAATAAAACTTTCATTTTCAAAATTAAATAAAAGATATATTGAATTAAAATAAATCTATCCCACCCTTACTTTTCAACTTCACCTCTTCTTTATTTGCAATATTTTTTCAATTATGAATATTCTTTTATATTAAAAGTCTTGAAAATTTCCTTTCTTGAGCAATAATTCAATAAAAGATGTTACATTGTGCACAAATTAAAAATTCATTGTATAGATGTAGCACTATTTAAAAAACTTCTGATGAATTTTCTATAAGGAACAAAGTCCAAGAGTTAAATGTAGAAGCTTTTGGAGCTCTGGTAAAAGCTTTTTTCCGGAAATATTTCAAAGATTCATCATACATCTAGCTCCCTAAACTCTCATTGAGCAAGAGTGGCGTAAAAGTAAAGAAAATTTGTGCAAAACTCACTTTGGCCATGTCCATTGCTTTCTCCTTCTCCTCTTCCGTGGATCCATTACCCTCCCAGACGTACACCTCATCCCCACCGTCCAGAACCATTATATCATCCTGGTCGAGATCGTCTTGCTCGAAATGAGCCACCTCCTCCACCCTGAAGCGACCATTGAAGAGGATTTTGCAGTGGAAGAGACGTGGCTCGAGGAAAGGTGGCCCTGCTGGGTCTAGCTCTCTGTCATAGTCACCTTCACCACCAAGAGCATCCCAGAATTCTGCTGGTTCTTCACCCTCGGCAATTGTATGGGGTTCGGTGTCTGGTGACAACACACCAACGATATTGGCGGCCATCTCACGCTCAAAGTCCGATCCACCCTTGCCCTGCCATACAAATGTTCCCTTTGGCGATTCAAGGATAAATACATCATCTGATGCCAGAGAAGCAGCCACTTCCTCAAGCTGATCTGCTCGTACATCTTCAGGACAGGTGCCACGAATGCGGAAGAGACGGGTCCCATCAACGTCATACGTGTCGTGGTCTCGGATGTTCTTAAAACCAGATGCACGGCCTCCCGTGAACACCACCATCTTACCCTTGAAGATTTTAAGGAAGTGACGGGGCTCGTGACCTGAAAGCGACATGATAAATTATCTCTCTGAGAAATCTCCCTACGAATATATTCTCTTTAAATTCTCCACTAAAAGAGAATTTTTAAAATGTTCTCCATTGAACTTTATTCCACTGGGATGCAAGAAACAATTCCAGCAAACTCTGTAAAGTCCGCATGACAAGTCTCTCCGATCAATTTCATACTTGAGAAAATTTCTAAATTTCGTTCTCAATGCTAGGAATGTTAAACTTAGGAAGTTATGTACGTAATATGTACATATTATATAATGCCATTTCACTTGAACTGCAGATGGTCAGAATTGAATTTTAATTTGCATTTCAAATTTATGGTTACTCTCCTCATACATAGTATCCTCTCTAAGTTTTCTTCTCTTAAACATTTGCTAATTAGGTCCAGTTATATAAAATTTTAATGTAGGGTAAGTGTGCCAAATTCCGACCAGCTTGCAATTCCGGCCACCTTTTTTCCTCGAATTTTCATGAATTTTTAGTTTGTACATACTCCAGAGATTATACAATGCAAAAGAATACCAAAAAATGTAACTTCGACAAACGAGATGACGTAAAAAAGACATTTGAAGAATTCTCGAAGGGCAAGGAACTATGAGAATGAAGGTGACCGAAATAGGGCACCAAAGCTATGTTTACATTTTTATTCATTTTAAAATGTATTAAGAATGATTTTAAAGTAAATAAAGACAATCAACTGTCTACAAGGTTGTAAGCAACACTCCTTAAGCAGAAGGAATGAAAAAAATCAATTTCTATTAAATATATTACATTTCAAACTTGAGACTTTGGCACTTGCATGCAACTATGCCGAAATTTGGCACACTTCACTTACCCTATAAAATCTGGACCAAAAATCAGAAAAATGCTAAATTTGGCATTATTTATTAAGGCCTCTCTACATTGGAACGATTTTCGTGAAAATTTGCTTTTTTTTTAAGGAAATCCTCTGCACTGGATATAGGCAGAAAAGCCAAAATTCTAGCAAAAATGCAATTTTTGACGAAAATTGTTCCTGAAACTGTCTAAATATTAGGTGAGATTCTTAACAATCTCACCTACTATAATCCTAACAAAATTTCATGTCCTCCGATCGCGCTCAAACTTGGCCAAAATGTGTTTCGCCACTTCCTGATCACGAATATATGGGGGGCTAAGTTACGTTCCCGGCCGGCCGGCCGGCCGGCCGTCCGGCCGGCCGTCCGGCCGCTCTTTGGAGCTTAATAGCTCCTAAACTAAAAAAGATATCGACTTGCGGTTTTCGGCAAAGGTTAAATATCGTATGAAAATTGCAACATGGTGCATTGACCCCCCACCCCCCACCCCTCCTTCCGCCATTTTGAAGACCCCCCTTTTTTTGTTTTCTCAATAGCTCCGCCCCTATGGCATCGAGCGGGCTCAAATTTTAGTATGTTATAGCTGGGCCTTAGAGCTTTCCATTAATACCAAACTTAAGGTCCCCCGACCCCCCTGACCCGAGCTATAAGGGTCCAAAAAAATTTTCTTAAAATGGCCATAACTCCGGTTCTAATTGTCAGAATTTAAAAAATGAGGGCTTTTTGGAAAGCTCTCGTGAAATGCCACTTCCCCTTCTAACATTGCAAGTTCATAAAACCACCGCTAGGGGCGCTATTATTAAAAAGAAAATTTTTAAATCTTAAAAGTTAAATATCTCAAAAATTCCTTATGCAATCGGGCTGAAATTTTAGTATGTTGTAGCCGTTGATTATACCTATCAAACAAAAAAAACCTTAAGTCGATCCATAACCCCTGACCCGAGCTATAAGGGGTCAAAGTTCGAACATTGACCGGCCTCTATCTCCGGTTTTAATTAACATAGCGACCTAAATTTTACCTTTTTGGTTTCGTCTCGATGAGCACTTTCAGATGGAAGTTCAAAAAGTCACCACAGGTGGCGCTGTGATAGCGTCAAAATTCATCGAAATTCAAAGTCACTTTTCTCAAAAACGGCATTGTGCAAGTTAATGAAATTTTAGTATGTTGTAGTCCAGTCTAGGACGTTTCCAAAATGGTGCGTATGCGCGCTGTGGTTTCAATAGAACCGGAGATATGAGGGGTCAAAGTTCACGAAATTCAAAAAATCATATCTCCGGTTCTATGTGACCGATTTTGATGAATGAGGGCTTAAACGAAAGATCTCACCAAATGCTACAACTTTCTAGAACATTTGAACTTCGTGGGACCAACACCAGGGGCGCCACAGTCAAAAAACCAATTTCAATATCACATAACCTCAATTATCTCGACTGTCGCTGAACCGATTTTGATGATTGCTTCGACATAATTGTAGAGGACATTTGTCTCTACATTTCGTCCATACATCATTTTCCGGTCAGACTACGCTATCACTCCGATTTTGCCGTTTAAGTGTGAAAAAATTGATTTTTCCCATAATAACGCTTTGAAATCACTCAGTCAGATGCCAATTTGACTGCCTCTACTCCACCAAGACACTTAAAATAGGGTTTTAAATGGAAAATCTCACAGAATACAACAATTCTTTGATATAGTTGAAGTTCAACAAATGACTACTTGGGGAACTCTGGATGAAAAAACGAGTTAAGAAACAAAAAACCTCGATTATCTTGGCTTCTGAGTAATCGATGAGATCATGTTCTATGGAAAAATTATAGAGAACATTCTGGTCTACATTTCACCCATATAACACTTTTCTATCAGTTCATCCAAATCCTTGATATTTTGGTTTAAATACAAAATTTGTATAATTTCACGAATTTTATTCAAGATAACTGAATGGCGTCTCCCTACTTCAGCATCAAATCGAATTTGCATGCACTCCGAGTTAGCTCACGTTAAGAATCTCACCTACATAAGCCGGTTAGGATTATCTGTCCCTTTTTTAATTAACCGCATTCTGTCTAAAATAGATACATATTATATTTGAGTATTGTAGTTTTTTGTTCTAAAACCGTTTTGCTTAAAAAAATTGGAAGTATAAAATATAATTAAAATCAATTTTCAATATGAGAATTTAAAAATTCATCATTTTTGAGCTTAAAAATTTACTATATAGAAAAAAGCTGTAGACTTACAAAAAATATCCTAGATTCCTTCAACCATCTACTTTGCAATTACGTACAAATATTAGAAAAAATTACTTTAGGTAGTTAGGAAAAATTATTTTCTTTATGGGCCACGGGTGTTCCAATTGTCCTTAAAGAATTAATACTCGGACTTAAAGAAAAAGCAGTACAGAGATTCCATTCTTTCGAATTTGTCATCGATATCAAGCTTAAACAGTAGGAGATATCAGCTTCCGGTTTTCCTCCTACATCCCTCCTTCTCCTTCAAAACCATGTTCTTTATTTTGAAAACGGCTCCTACAATTTCTTTTATTTTCGGATGCGTCAGATAAATTTCGGAGGTACTTCAGGGCGAACTCATGCATACCCATGACCGAAAAAATTTCCAACATCGAATTTTCTAAAGTCACAGTTTAACCACTCGATAAAGCCATTTTTTAACAGATTTTCTTTAATTTGGATTTTTGAAAAGATGATCTTGAAATTTCCAATCCAAATGCATCGGTTTTATCGGTAGAGTACTCGGTTCATTAAGCTTCATTTTACAGAAGCTTAGTTTCGTCCCCTTCAGAATTTTGACTATGGATTTTGAATTTCGAGATTTTAGCTTTCAGGGTTTTGGCTTTCGGTATTTTGGTTTTCGGAATATTGGATTTTTGGAATTTTGGTTTTCAAGATTTTGATCCTATTGGGATTTCAATCATTCATGAGCCATTCGCGATTTCAACCATTAGCGAATTTGGCTTTCAGGATTTTAGCTTTCGGAATTTTGACTTTCGAGATTTTAGCTTTTCGTAATTTTGACTTTTCAAGATTTTGGTTTTCCGTATTTTGACTTTCGGGATTTTACTTTTCAAAATTTTAGTTTATCGGAATTTTGGCTCTCGAGATTTTGACCCAATTGGGTTTTCAATCGTTCGGGAGTTTGACCATTCGTGATTTCAACCATTCGAGATTTTGGCTTTCAGGATTTTAGCTTTCGGAATTTTGACTTTCGAGATTTTAGCTTTTCGTAATTTTGACTTTTTTGGATTTTGGTTTTTCGTATTTTGACTTTTAGTTTTCGGAATTTTAGTTTTCCGAATTTTAGCTTTCGAGATTTTGACCCATTTGGGATTTCAGTCAATCAGGATTTTCACCCATTCGGGATTTAAACCACTCTGGATTTTGGTTTTCAGGATTTCAGCTTTCAGAATTTTGACTTTCGGGATTTCAGCTTTCGGGATTTTGGTTTTTCGGAATTTTGGCTTTCGAGATTTTGACCCATTTGGGATTTCAGTCAATCACGATTTTGACCCATTCGGGATTAATCCACTCTGGATTTTGGTTTTCAGGATTTTAGCTTTCGGAATTTTGACTTTCGGGATTTTAGCTTTTCGGGATTTTAGTTATTCGGAATTTTGGCTTTCGAGATTTTGACCCATTTTGGATTCCAATCAATCAGGATTTTGTGACCCATTCGGGATTTAAACCAGTCGGGATTTTGGTTTCCAGGATTTCAGCTTTCAGAATTTTGACTTTTGGGATTTTAGCTTTTCGCAATTTTAGCTTTTCGGGATATAGGCTTTCCGGATTTTGAGTTTCGAGATTTCGGCTTTCGGGAATTTGGCTTTCCGGATTTTAACTTTCGGGATTTTGACTGACACCGCACCCCGCATCTATATTATTAAGTTAAAATTCAAAATGGTCATTAAATAGTTCAAAATGGTTCATAAACTTTTTAATTTTTCCTTTGCCAACAATATCAATATCAATATTTCACTATCATTTTCATTTTTACCAGAATGCTACCGATATGCAATCTGCTGCCAATGAATTTACCATTATTTCAAATTTTCACTAACCTTGAACAACGCGTACTTGAACAGCCCCTCCAAGTTCGTTGTCCAGACGTACAGCATGGATAGCAGAAGCAGCCTTCTCATCAGTACTGGAGTGTTTGCCTTGCCAGAAGTAGATGATGTGGCCCTGTCCACCCCTCTTGTTGCGGTACTCATACTTGATGACGTAAGAATCTCCGCCAAAGAACATTCCATAAAGTTCAGGGTCCACGGGCACCAAATCAAAGTCCTCAACACGCCAGACTTCAACCTCACCCTCGCCATTGTCCGGCATGAAACCAATGGCGCGTCCTCCGCTCTTCTTCATCTTATGCAGCACATTGGCATCAAACTCCTCATCAGCTGCTGTATCAGAGTCCTCATCATTGGCAGCACGGATGAGACGGGAATGGAGCATTCCGCGGTCACGCCAAGTGGAGAAATATTGCTTGAAAGGAGCAGTTTCGGCACTCTCCACAATTCTCTGCACCAATGTCCAGGATGGATACTTCTTGGACGTGAGGAATCCTGATAGAAATCATTGGAAAAGTTTTAGGTCTATTTTCCCACACGATTGACTATGTAATTAAATTAATCTGAACAAGTGAGTGAAGAGAAGTTTTGTCGATAGTTTTTGAAGAGGGTAATCATCAGAAAAGTTCTTCTTTTCTCTGCAGCATTAACACTATGACGACCAGTGGATATTTGGTCACACAAAAGGATTTTTTTCTGACCATTACAGGAAAGAATAACTTTAGCAAAATAAAATATTTTTTTTATATGGGTCACCAAAGACCACTGGTCCTCAAAGGGTTAAGTACATGTATCCTATATCTATAATGCTTTGAACAATTTTTATATTCGCGAGATAATTGGCATTCGATGAATAGAAGTTATGCACAACTTTTCAACGAAAATGTTCGTTATACTTCCGCTTCTAAAAAAAAAGTTTCAACATACTTTCACTGAAAAGATTCTGCAGGAACGTGCCAAAAAAGTCCTGATTTTTTTGTGCAATCTTCAAGAAGAAGTTTTTATACAGATGGTTATCTCAAGAACAGAAGTTTCTGCCTTTTTGCATGACTTAACTATTGATTTTACTTCAATGATACATTAAAGAATACTTCAGCAGAATAAGGATGTCTGCTTTTCAGAACTCTTGAAGAAGAATCAAGTTTAAAATGAAATATAGACAAATAGCTCACTTTAAAATAAATACAATCAAATTGCAAATAATGATAGCTCTTTGAATTTGACCCCTCCTTGTTCGTAAATTCACGAAAATTTCGAGGATTTTTGACATTTTGTTCAACCGTAGAATCTGTAAAATAAGCCACACGGTATATCTTTATACAAATAAAAAATAAATATATATTTAAAAATTGAATTTATTCAGATTTCCTAAAAAAATGCAAAATTGCACTTGCAAACTGAACAATTCATTAAATGGATTGTTTTATTTTTCAAGCCATATTCAATTGCAAATTTTTCAATTATTTTTTTAAATTTTCAATTAATTTTCAAATTAAAAAAAATTAATTGAATTCGAATTTTATTGTATTTCTATTATTATTTTAATATGAAACTATATGGATAAAAACACTGAAATAACACAAATATGTTGCTTTTTATCTCACAGTGTAGCTAAAATAAATTGTATAGCAACAAATATTATGGTGCATATGCCATTGAAGTTTTGATATTAATCGTCATAAATAACAGAAACATTCTCTGATAATATGCCCAGAACAACATTCTCCGTCCCCATAATCATATTTTGATTTATTATATATTCAAAATTGAAAGAAAACAAAAACACAACAGTGGTTGTCCATCGGCTTTTCAAATAAGAAAAATAGATTAAACGGTTTGAGATATAAGCTTGGGGCTTCAGACGACAATGCCCTACAAGTTTACCTCAGAAAAATGAATAGACCGTGTCCAAACATAAGTTGATTTAAGTTTTCTCTGGTTTGATAAGGGAAAATCACCACGGATCGGAATGTTAAGAGGTATGCCCCATATTCAGTTTAAAATATAGGGGAAATGCTTCTAATTTTGTCCAGTTTCTTATTTTGGACACTTTGAGGATAACATTGGACACTAAAAATAAATTGATTAAAATGATGGATTTTTATTCCAATATTTGATGAATAATGAATTCTATTTAAATATTTGTTCTTTTTGGAATATTTTAACACTAAATACGTTAAAATTTGAATATGATTTGAGTTGAAATTGCTTTGTTGAAAATTCAGTGTGAGCAATTGCTTACGAGAAATATGACAGAACTTCGTGGCTTACTTCAGTCTTATTTAGTTTTGGTGAAGTACTAACAAAGTTTGTTCGCTGTTTTTGAGTGATATTATTGAATATTCATTGAGTATTGTGTTGATTCACGTTACTGATGATTTGTACATTTGACCTGAAGTGAGATTTGCCTTGTGAATTATATTTTTCGTGTGAAAAATGGGAAATTTTTTAAGACATTCACCAGTGAGGTGATGATTCTTATTTTGGACAGGTGTTTTTCTCACGAAATTTCGTGAAGTTTTAACTTTTGTGATGACTAGGTTGGACAAATGCCTGGAGAAATGAAGGAGCATCATCTCTACGAAAGAGATGCAGTAAGAAATGCCTTGAAAGGCTCCCGAAAAGGGCAGGGAATGAGCGAATCCGCACGTACTTGGAGTACCGAAGTCAACTCACTTTAATGAATGATATGGAAAGTTTCTGGGCGTCTTGTGACATTCCACGTTTCCCTTACATGACCAGGAAGAGGACTTGGTAAGATTGGTTCATAAAATGAAGAACAATGGGCATCCTGTTGAGGCGGATTATCTGTCCAAATTTACAGACAAGTTGTAAAAATTAATAACCAAGTTGTCCAAAATAAGAGTCAAATTCATCTCTACATATCAATTCATTTTTAAACGTATTAAAACTAATTTTAGTAAAAATGAGATGATAAATAGCTTGCCAAGTTTCTAAACAATCCTTCTGAAAAGAGAGTAACAAGAAAAGTCAATTAGTATTGAAAATATGGCACTTCAAACTTAGGATATCGATGCTTATATGCAGACTGTCCAAAATTATAAGCACTTCCCCTAAACCCCAAAACACTATTTAGTATTTTTGTGTATGCTAATTAGTAGGGGAGATTGGGGCAAAAAGTCACAAATTCAAAATTCAATATCTTTAAAGGTAAAAAATATAGCGGCTCAATTTTTTTTCTATAGATAGCCTCCATAGACCTTCGTCAATGTCGTAAGTTTCTTAGAATTCGAACAATGAATTTAGAAAATAAGAAATATTGAAATTTTTAGCCCTATTTTCCAAAATTGATGCACTGGTGAATATTTTCTAATAAATTTGGATTTTTTGAAAACTAATCCACTATCTATTTTAGAATTTCACAAAAGTTCTTTTCTTAAAAAATCCTTTTATTACAAATGGCCACTTGGGGTAAAAAGTAACAAAAGGTATAGAGCAAAAAGTAACAAAAAGCGAAGCAATTTCTGATGTCTCCCGGCGAAAAGAAACGTCATTACCATGTCTCGCCGCTTGTTGTTTGCATTGGTCAAACGATTTGCAGTCTCTTGTCTGTTTTTTCTAAAATAGCTTGTAAAGCGCTTTTCTCGTTTTCTCACTTTTCTCGCAGAGAAAACGGTGTTTTACAAAGATGTAGATGAATAAATTTTCTATGAAAATATGTCCTCTCGATATTTTTTCAATTTTACGCAAACCCGTAATGAAGCGAATCAAAATATGATAATACCCCATGTCTGGTTCTGGTACTATTTGCCCCAGAATTTTTGTGAATAGTCACAAAATTACCTTTTAGAAAACGGCTCGATAAACGTATTTCCTTACAAAATAGAGCAAAATTACTTTCACAAAGTTGTAGACCGGTAAATTTCCTATAAAACTGCGCTAATTAGAAATTTTTGAAGCGCTCGAGTAGCTTGTAAAAAATAAAATATCCGTTTTGTTACTGTTTGCCCCAGTCTCCCCTAGTTTATACGAATTGCGAGAATTTCGTAAGTCCACAGTATTCACAAATATTTACGATCAGTTTTATGAAATATTTTTCTGAATAATGTATCGACAGTTTATCAAATAATTAGCCATGATTGAATGATGTTGATTGTACATAAGTCCAAAAGTTCTAAATTTGAAATATAATAGATTTATTACAAATTGAAATTTATTGTTACTTTATTTTCCGCATAGTGTTGTATCAAACCTTATTTTGCCGTCCTTATTTACTCCAAAAAAATTGTTAATAAACTTAAAATCGAATGAAAATATAAACATTAGCCGTACTCACTATGGCGCTGTTATCTTGTAATATCGTTATCTCGTTATCTCGTTATGTTCTCGTAATGTATTTTATAAATGAAAAATTATAACAAGATAACAGATTACGGAGATTACGAAATAACAACGCCATAGTGAGTACGGCTATTGCCTTAGATTTTATATTGGACACCTTTTCATAGAAAAAGACCATCGTGAATATAATATCGGACGCCAAGTTTCTCCAAGTTCCTTGCTTTTCTGAAACTCTTAAAGAATTTACTACAGTGTCTCATTTAAAATTTTGAGAAAAAAAGAACTGTCCGATATTGCAAGCTGTCCGAAAATTGATACACTGTTTCCTTACATTGATTTTCAGCTCAATAGGAAAACAGTTTAGTGTTCTATAATTTTGTTATGCTTCCTATCAAACATTATCATTAACGAATAAAGCAAGTGAAGATTAATTAATCCACATATAGCTTTGCACAAAAATAATTTATGAAACATATTTGGTTTCTCGTCCTTCGCCGTCTTAAGGGTTCAAGATCCTTGTGCAAAGCTCATAGTTCAAGAATATCAAAAACAAACCGTTTCGAAGTAAATATCAAAAAAGGATAAAGTTCTAAAGTAAAGGAACTCATATCCTTCTTTCATTATAAACAATTTAACCCATTCAGTCAATGTACCAGAAATACTTGAGATAGAATATTCATATTTTGGGATTAGTTTCCTACAAATTAATAGATGAATTTTTTGAAAAGAAAAAACTTTAACTACTATGGTGGCGCGGGGATTCGCCCTCAAACACACGTCTTAACGGTCACTGAAATTAAATTATGTGCATTAATTCATTACAAACTCTATTGCTTTAGATAGAGTAACTATCCAAAAAAACAAATTGGCAACCAGAATTTAAATCAAGAAAGAGCAAAGAGGCCAATTTTAATAAATTCGACGGGATGTCGAATTTTCCGTCCGTCATTTTGAGCAAAAATTTTGTATGACCTTCCGCAAATTAAGAAAACAATAACACAATGTATTTTCATTACTGTCGGACTATTTTTCTCAAGTAATTGAAGATCTATAGTTACTAAAAATCCATTCCTGACAGCAATTCGAATAAAAATTGCCCAGAAATAAATCATCTAAAATCACTCAATTTGCGTATGATGTATAATACCATGGTAAGGAATGGGTTAAACATAATTAATTTTATGAAAAGATGGCACACATATTTAAAAATGAAAAGTGACGTACAACACTGCACTGTAAAGAAAATTTAGACTATAATACCAACTATCGATTAAAACTATAGATACTTTGTATTTTCGGCAATTAAAGGAAAATGAAAACAAATTACCACAATGTATGAACTTAAGCCAAACTATAAATACTACTTCATTGTTCCGCAACAATATAAAAGTGTCACTTCTCAAATTTATCTTCCAGAAGCTGTTCATAAATATTCGACAAAGATAGTGAATAAGAGAGCAGTGTCTGAGGTTGTGATATATTGCTGAAATACTTTATATATTTATAGGGATAATATTTACCTTGAGCTCGAGCCATGGCTTGGCTCTTCTCTTGCTGTGTGGCTCCACGCCCAACCCATACGAAAAGTCCTGATCCTGTGTCGAGGATGAAGCAATCTTCGGATTTGAGGAACTCCTGCTTCAGTGGTTTCTGCGAAACTGGATCAACCTGGAGGGTACCACTGGCATCTGATACCTTGTATAGGGTCACTCCACGCTCCTCCTTGACCTCAAAGGCCTCATCATCTTCCCCAGCAGACTCATCGGGTACTTCAGCTGGTGAACCCGAACCCAGCACTTTGAAGAATTGCTCTTGATCGAAGTCTGAGCTGAATTCATCTGGAACGGAAAGATGACACTCAATACAGAAGAGTTTTTGGGGTGTGGGATATACAGAGCTGCGGAAATCGAATATCTGCAGATATCCATTGAACCGGAAACATTGGAACTCTGTAACGCTTATTGGATTCGTTAATGAATTATTCGCGCGCGAGGCCAGAGAAAAATCCCAATACAAGAAACGTGCAAATACAAACATCCAATTTTATTTTTGGCATGATTCAGAATGAGTCTCTTTTATAGATTTTTCGTCCTCTCCTTTCATCCGCCCCATAAAGAAAAACCCAAGAGATCCCAACATCTTGGTACAAGACACTGAGCCATAAAGCTGTTAATCACGTTTCGCACCTCTCGTGCAAAACGCTCGCATTTTCCGGTTCAATTAGAGGGCAGTGAAAATGGGTGCATCTGGGCTAAATTACTGCAATTATCCAGAGATAATAATCACACTATCAGGTGAGAATTTAACCACTATATACTCTCCATACAATCTCATCCACTGGAGCACAAATCATGTAAAAATCAATTAGGTTGAAAATTTAATTCAAATTATTATTTATCTCTCCTACAAGAAGCTCTAAATTGGTAATTTCCATTTCAATAGACTATACGATTATGTTATGGCCTTTCTTAGAAAATTTTCCAATTTTCACTTTAAGTTTATGGTAAATTTCCTTTGAGATGGAAAATTGCCTGGTGAGCAAAAGTGCATGGCGCTTGGTGATGGTAAAACACATCAGTGAAATTAAGCAATTTTCCCTGGGAAAAAAATCAATGTTATAACATAAAAATAAATCTCTTATAGTACCGAAGCACCAGAAAATCGATTTTTTTTTTGCCTTCCTCCTCATGTTCTTGCATGCAGCAAGCGATTTCCCATAAATATATAAGAAAATTCTCACAGAGAATACGATTCCCCCCAGAATATGCCCAAAGAGTCCATCAATTTTCATGAATAATTAATTTGTTAATATTTTTAATAGAGGTCCCCTTGAAACCCGTCACCCGAAAATATTCATTTGGAAAATGGATAAAGATTTTCATCATGAGCGATACTTTATGAAGTTATCATATGCTGGCAAAATACAATATTTCCAACCAAAAGTTCAGCACAATTATAAGCATCTGTTCGCACATTCAAGAAAACCAATAAACTCATAATTAAATCATTGAGAGATAAAATGGGGAAGAAATATGAGAGAGGCGGACTTTTATTTCTGAGTTTATTGGTTTAATTAATTCTAACGTATTATTAAACGACAGCGTATCCTTGCTACGTCGCATACATAGTGCTACTTTGCTGGTTTAAATCCGTTAAAAGTTTTGACAGTGACAGGAAATTGATCTGTCAGAATTTAAATCGTAACGAACATAAAAAATAACCGATCGATTAGAGAAAATTAACAGATTTATTTATTTAAAAAAATTGACAGGAACTATTTGTATCTGCTCATATAAACGTCTAAAGATAAACATGTTTCAATTTTGGGGCTTTGAAATATCCGGGTGACAGCTGTCAACACTTGAGAACTTCAAAAACCCCTCTTCTTCTTGGTTTTGTTGTGATATTTTCAATCTGTTTCATCCAAGTACCAATGAGCTGAGCGGTAATGAGAATATATTTATAAAGTAATTTTCAGATTTAATATGCTTAAATACTTCACGTATACCCAATAAAGAAAAATGTCATAGTGACAGAATTGAATTTCGGAAAATTTAAGTCATAACAAACTTAAAAAAAAAAGATTTACCTGATAAAATATTCTCAAGAATTGTTTAATTCTTTCCACTTCTTCTTCTTCTTCTCTTCTTTAAAGTTTTTGTAGGGGTCGGACGTCTCTTGACATCCACACAGCCCTACTTCTTTCCATGAATTACACTATTCTTGATTTGTTAAAAAACAATATGAGAAATGTCAAAATGACAGAAAGATTCTATATATAAAATGTAAATCCTAACAAATATTGATCAGTTTTATCAATTACGATGATGTTAATCGTAAAAACTTTGTAGTGTCTTTATATATACCAATCATTCCGCTACTCCATCGATATACAGTAGAACCCCGCTATAGGCCATCGCTCTATAATAGTCCACAATTTATCGACCGTTGATTTCAAAACACTGATTTTAATTTAGGTTATGTTTTTTTTTAGTACGCGACATGCAATGTTGTCATAATTATTTTAATATTTTTCGCAAATTTAATTCATTAGTTGTGATAGTTGTGATCCATAATGAAGAGAGCGAGGACAAGTACCACAATCGCAAAGAAAGTGGAAGCCGTCGAGCAATTTCAATACTAAAAGTCGTTGATAATTTTAAAAAATGATATGGACTATATTGCGACCCAAGTGTCAAATCTGGAACCAAATATGGCCTATAGCGAGGCTCTAATGTAATACTTCTTGCTTTTGACATCCGCAAAATGTCAAACTGCCAGAAAATTAGCCCGTTAACAGTCCAAATATCAACCAATGCAAATGGGTCTAGCTCGCTAAAGGCAATATTTATCATACGCTGGAAAGAACTTAGAGCAATATTGAATCCGAAAGGTAGGACTGTGATACGAAACATACCTTCGACCATACTGAACAATGTTAGGTCATGCGATTCTGGAAAATACCGGGACCATGAAAATTCCAAGATCATGAAAATTTCGGAACTTTAAAAATGTCGGGCGGTATTCCAGAATTTCGAGATCATAAATTTAAGAATTTGGTCCCGGGGTTAATTCCGATTACAAAAAATGTCAAATTCCCGGGATTTCGGGGTCTTGAAAACCAGTGTTGGGAACTTTATTTGATACGATTAGAACAGGCGGAAACGTAACAAATGTTATGCCCCTATAAGGACAAGATTCTCTTGGGAAAAAATTAAATTTTTCAAAAATCATTCACAATATCTCAGATAAGAAAGAACCTGTCTAAGTTCAAATTGTAGCGGAATTTTAACGAATTATTTAGCTACCCTATCCTCGAAATTATCAATCTTATGTCAAAGTGATAGAAAATGAGCCTGTCAAAATTTAAAAAACTAACAATTAGAAAAAAAGCTGATAGATAAAAAAAAACTCTTCTTGAACCTATAGCAACTCTTCGTTATCCGGCTCTTCGATATCCGGATAACAGCTGCCTATCACTGTCGGTTGATGTCTACAAAACATTTTTTTTTACGAAATATGCAGCTTGTCCAGTGTGAATTAAAGCGTCATTTTTATTTTAGCAATGTTTGTAATACATAATTGTAATAAAAAAAGAAATATAAACACACCACGAAGAAAATTCGCTTAATCTTCAACAAACAATAAATTCACACGGCATAAAATTAAAAAAAAAAACATTGACCAAATTCAAAAAAACTGAATGTCATTTTATCCCTCAGTCAGTCGCAGAACAAAGAGCTGAGTGTACTAAAATTATCTTTGATATCATTATATCGCTCGATATTATAGGGTAGGGGCTCAACTCTAGCTATAAGTTTACTTTAAGCGAAATAGTTTAAGTTTGTAGCTAAAGAATAAGAGAAATTTAAAAAGACATATTCCAAGCAATGTCGAACGTACAGTAGAGTGTCCTAAATTCGAACGCTCGGGGGGTATTTTCGACATTTCTCACCTCCCAAGTTCGAACGATTTTTTCAAAACTAATGGCGCTGGCACACCTTTTCAATTGAGTGAAATTCAATCGATTGAAATTTTGCTTCTTATTCTTTCAAACTAAAATAACATATATTTATCTCTTTCCGTCAAATGAAAATTGGAATTGGAATTTCATTTTCAATTTCAATTTCAATTTACATTTCACAGAAAGGAACAGCTACATCTGATTTCTGCTTGAAAGAATAAGAGGTAAAATTTCAATCGATTGAATTTCACTCAATTGAAAAGGTGTGCCAGCACCATAACGATATTTTTGTGAGATTGAATTGTACTTTGAATCAAATTCCCGTACTTTTTCGCAAGTCTTAGTGGTAACATAATTCCTTTTCATTTTATACGATCATAATGTATGTAAACATTGAGGAAGAAGCACATAAATATGATTTTCATTCATCCAGAATACGGTTTTTTTTAACAGAACCCTACAATTGACATTTGAATCCAAACGTGTGTCGTTCGAATTTGAGATTCAGATTTGAGAGACTCTCCCGTCAAATAATTTCGTCAGATATCTTTCAGATTTCTGCAGAAAATATCTACACTTCTGCTGAAAATCTGCCGATAAATCGGTAGGTATTCCTACGAATTTTATTTGGGCTTGGGACAAAATTCGTCAGAATTTTTTGCAGATTTTCTGTAGAATCCTGGTGCACATTCTGACGAATTTCTGTAGATATTTTGCAGATTTTCTGTAGATTTTTCTACATTCTAGACTTTCCAGACAGCTATGTTTGTAAAGATGGAATATTTTTCACTGAAGTTTGCAAAATTCAATAGACTGATTCATGATGATACAGTGTTTATATAAAATAAAGAATTCTGCGACGTCGTGTTATAAGTAGAGCATAGTGAAGTGATAACTTTAAACACAGTGTCGACCTATATTTCGTGTTCTTGTATCATTCGATTAGCGATTTTTAAGAAATTAGTATTTAGTTATCAAAGTACCGATTAAACATTTTAGTTATCTAAAATGTTTAATCGGTAATGCTTGTTAAGCTGAGCATACCATTTTCTTTGTAACTTCTACAGTGTCTTGATAAATCAACAATATTTTTCTGAGACAATGGAGACTATGCCGATTTCCTATGTAGAAATTCTGCCGAGAATCAGCAGAATTTCGGAAGAATTTCTGCCGAAAATCTACAGAATTTCTCTAAATGTACCAGAATATACCGTTACAATTCAAAAAACCTACGAGTAAAATCGGCAGGTAGAGCAATGATTTGACGGGATATTTTAGCGCCCTGAAATGTCAAATTGACAGAAAATTGCACTGTCAAATTTTAAACAATAACGAACATGGAAAACTCACCAACTATATTCACATTGGCGCGTCCTGCATGGTCCTGATCACGGATTTGATTAGCAGCACTAATAGCCTTGATCTTTTCCACGCGTTTGGCCTTCTTGCCCACATAAACGTAAATCTCACGTCCAGCATCCAGGATAAAGCAGTCACCCTTGTTCATAGAAGCCACGGATAGATTGACCTGGCGTACACGGATGTTACGTTTGCCCTTGACTTGGAAGAGTCTCTTCTCCCCAGCTGCATTGGTTTCCGTATGACGAAAACCACTGGCAACTCCTCCGGGAAGATAACGTACGCCATTCTTGAAGTAGCCCAGGAATGCCTGGGATTCATGATCCTGAACTTCTCGGTGCTGCACTGGAGCTCCATTGAGTTGATCATCCAGCTGAACAGTCAAAATAGCAGCTGCTCCCGCTTCATCTGCAGAAGTGTCCCTTCCCAACCAGAAGTGGACATCCCAAGATAGCTCCTTGCTCTTTGACTCTTTGGTCTGAAAATTTTTTGGGTATTCAATTTAAAAAAAAAAGAGTATAAAATTTATGCATAGCAGATGGATCAGAGGAAAGACGTTGCAGATGAAAATTTAACTTCCTCATCCGCGTGCTTTTTTTATAGCCTTTTCGCAATATAGGTCAGTGTGACGTAAAAGAATTTTGGAAGACTTACGGCCGAAAAAATTGAACATTTCTTGAAGTTGTCTGAAATGATAACTCACATAAAAAAGGCTTTTCTAAGTTTCACCACCTCCCCAATCACTTTGGAATGAATAATAAAAATTTTTAGAGAGCATTTTCAGCATAAAATTGTACGTGACTTGGAGAACTCTGGCAGTTTAGAGTGGTAAGGCAAATGAAAAGAATGTACTTTTTGGACAAATTAAACTGTATATAACTATTATTAAATATTTTATGAATTTCACCATGAGCTTTTGACGTAAAATAAACATTAGTTCTTTATTCAATTTAATTTTCTCATGCAAATTTTGGACATTGCACATTATAATGTAAAATCAAAATATCAGCATATTTTAATGGAAATCAGATTATTATCAAAGAGCATTGCATAATTGAAAATTGAGCATCGTCAGCCTGCAGGCAGTTTTCTGTCAACTATACAAACTTTAATCTCATCTTCAACTAAACTAATTCGGTAATTAATTTTCCCCTAGAGAAAAAAAATATCCATTTGAAAAACATTAAAGTTTGTTCCATTTATAAAAGTTTCTCTACAAAATGCAGTTGAATAATTGGTAGTCCATTATTTTTCCTCTTCTGTTTTAAGGTCAAAGTAAATTTGTTGAAGGGGAATAAGTATAACAAGTAACGTAAATATTATAAATTTGTGGCAGAAACTTTTGTGATTTCCTGGGTTAAGAAAAAAAAGTGCCCAGGAAAAATTGTGACGAAAATTGCGGAGGATTTAACTTGAAAATCATTTAAAATTAATGGTGCAGAAGATTCAAGAAAGTTGGTGAAATTACTTTTAGCCTTCCCATCAGACAGAAAGAATACCACACAGTACATTGCAAGAGAATATTTACTTAGATGAGTCTTTCCGGTATTGTATTTGGGAAGGGAAATCACCCACCTAAAGTGCTAGAAGAAGAGGAAAAACTAATTCTTCTAATACAGAAAAATCACCTGAACTCTGACCCAAAACTATGCAAAATTCATAGTGAAATACTTACATTCAGCACAATGTACGAGTCCCCTTCATAGAATTTGCCATAATCATTCTTTGGGTAAGCCACAGGCTCGAAATTCTGCAAAAAAAAAGGAAGAAGACATGGAGCAAAAAAAAAGTAAGAGAAAAACATTCCATGACAATTCCCAAAATAATACTCTGTGGTTTGGGGTGCGACTCCTGAATCATCCCACAATTTTCTGCGCATGAACTTGACCAAGACATTCGACGCCAAAATTTGTTACCTCTCTCACGCTGAATTATGTAGTGTTTATTTATTTTTGTAGGTTCAATTGGACATTAAAAAAAAAGAGAACCCATTTTATGCCATCGGTTTTATTTGGTTTTCTTTTCACGTTAATGGCCCATGACTCGACAGTGTCAAACAGTCGTTATTGTCTCATTGATATTGTTTCAGGCAATAGTTTTATTTGAGATATAAAAAAGCAATAATATGTAGTGCAGCTGGAACGATCATTAGAAGCTGCATCGTAGCATAACAATGAGTTTCTTGTTTGCCATCTAATTGATTTCTTAGCGTATCACTGGGTATCATTCAGGCATGGTATGTCTACGATCTCTACCACTGTATCTTGTAAATAAATCCAAGATTAATGACTTTCTCACTTATTAAAATAAAATTGAAAATTATGTTTTTTGTCGGACAATTCATTCTTTTTCATTTAAAAAAAAATCTGTAGTAAATGTCCTAATTCAAAACCATTTCCAGACGCTTTAACTTTTGTACCAGACGCTTTTACTTTGCTCCTTGTCTCTTCTAGAATGTTACTGTTTAGTGAAAATTCTTTAGATATACTTTGAAAACTTCTTAAACACAAGAAAAATAGGCGAGTGTAAAATGCTTCTATTGGAAATAAATTAATCCAAATAGAGACAAGGAAAAGTTTCTAATTGGAGACAAACAGTGTATAAGTGAAACCGCGACGAAATGCTTCCAAAACTTTATTGAGTTGCTTTTGAGTGCAGTATTTGTTCTTATTCCTGGGTGTGAATTCTGAGATTCATGAGTTTTTCACGTGAGAAACTCACGGATTTTAAATCGTCTTTTGTAAGAGTTTCGTTAAAATTTCATGTAAAGTGTCATGTAAAAGTCTTACAGCACCTAAGGAAGCACAGTATAGTTTTTACGAAAGCTTCATAAAAC
The DNA here is from genome assembly GCF_024763615.1 of Phlebotomus papatasi. Classification (NCBI taxonomy): domain Eukaryota; kingdom Metazoa; phylum Arthropoda; class Insecta; order Diptera; family Psychodidae; genus Phlebotomus; species Phlebotomus papatasi. The sequence continues at coordinate 17,912,102 of NC_077222.1, forward strand.
GCTTACTAAATGTGATCTCAGAGCCGTGAATTTCTCATGTGAGTAACTCACGAATCTCAGAATTCATACTCTGGTCTTTTCTCCTTTCCCATATAAACGATAAGAAAATCTTTCCAAAAGAATTATATTTCCGGGGTTTCCTATTGAGGCATTTGCAGACACTTCAGAAAAACCCTTTTTGTTCACGAAATAGGTAATTATTTCATTTGAAAACTTTACGTATCATTTACAATAAAGATTAACACTTAATTTAACTAAAATTAGCCAGAAATATGACATAAATGCTAAACATAACGGATAAACAACAGTCACCTCATTGTGTTTTTCATTGGAAAACATGGTCGATCGATGGAAAATTCGATGATGAAAAGGTACATTTTTAATTTTTCTGAGGAATTAACAAATTAAAATTTGTGAATATGAATGGATTTTGCTTTATTTGGAGCAAAATTAACTAAATAATGAAACTGTGGTAAAGAAAATATATAAATATAGTAATTTAGTACTGTATTTATCATGAAAACAGTAACGTTTCCATTTGGAGTAGCGAAAAATTTCCATTTGGAGCAGGTTTTGAATTAGCTTAATTCACCCTAGTGAAATAATTTGCAAAATAATTTTTATAATGGATAATGTGGTACCAAATTTTCATTATGACTCCTTTATGTATCTTGCAGGGGAAAGTGCTTATGCTTTGTGCGATCCCAAGCTATGTTTCTGAATAAATGTGACTCCTCAAAATATGTGGAAAAGTGTCCACTTACCCCTAGTTTTTAAAATGTGGGTGCGATGATTCATATTTATTGAGAAACATAGAAAAAATTAATCATTATGAATCTTAGGATGGTATAAAGCACAGGCACTTTCCCCTAAATAAGTTTTTGCAGTACTAAAAATAAGTATGAACACATGCGTAGCCGTAGCCTGATGCACTGAGACTACTAAAAATAATTTTAAAAAATTGCCAAAACAAAAAAACTAAGAGTGAGTAAACTAATTCAATTGAAAATATTTAGTACATGAACGACATGAACTAAAATTACTCCAATTCATCGAAAAACTTTGTAAATTTCCTTTCTTTCTCATTCAAGTGAATGTCGACTTGCGGGAAGTCAAGCCATCTCATTATTACATCTTAATGTTAGTAACAAATTAAAAATCTTCCTTTCGTATCTTGATCTTAATTAGGTTGTACTAAAAAAAACTGACATTTTACGCATTTTGCTGAATCTGTTTAAGAGCAAGTTTAGTATAGACTATAAGTTTAGGCTAAAGCCTAATGGTGACGCAATTTATTTTATAGAATTGAAAAAGAATATGGTAGCAGACAGAGCTAAATATTTAGTACATTATTTACCTAACGAATATCAATTGCTAAAATTTTGCTAAATATTTAGTAAACTGAATATTAAAAAGTTATGTAAGTTAACTTTTAGTATTGGCTGCGGGCATAGTGTAATTTTCCAAAAACTTTGTTCTAAAAGTATGACTTTCTATTGTCAAAATCCGAATTCATATTTTTTTTTCAAAAATTAACAAGATTTTGTTGATCATCTTAGATCATATCGATTTTATAAAAACCTCAATCCTCGTAACATCGTAGATGAATATAAAGCAGAACAAACTAAAATCTTGATTTTTAAATGTTTTCCTGTTGAACAATTGAGATTTTTAGTAGAAACTAAAATAGTTTTAAAATTTAGTACACATCCTTTTTATAAAATTTATTTATTTATTTTGTTTTTATTTATTAGCATAGAAAACCCACGTTATGCTCATCTGTTATACTTATAAGATTAGTACAGTTTTTCAATCCCGGTATTATGCATATTAGAATTAGTAACATAATACAATTAGTAACATACACTTAGAAACTTTTACCGTCTATTGGAAGCTAATTTCTAAAATCATTTTTAAAATACGCCTACTCTTAATGTAATTTTATTGAAAAAAAGAAACTTTAAAAACTTTTCTTTAAAAAGATTTTTTGGAAAATATCATCTCAGGATTGGATTATATTAAGCGAATGATACATTAAACTCTGAAAATCCGAAAAAATTATTGCTATTTAGTATATGGACACCTTACAATTCCATCCAAAAATTTCTAATTTTGGAAACAAATTATTTTAGTACAGACATGTGCTAAAAGCAAATTTTTACCATAGACTAAATTATCAAATATTTTAAATAAGCTTTAAAAAAAAAGGTACATTACAATTAAATGCTTGAAATTTTTATGCAACAAAACCCCATGTGTGACACCAATGTTAGGAGGAAGTGGGGCACCTTTGAAAGTGGAGCACCTTTGAAATTGGGCTTTTTCTCCTATGTTTAAGTAGAACTGAGCCATATGATAATGTAATTTAGCTTCTCAATCTATTTGTGCAGCTAAATTATATTACGATAAGGCTCAATTATATTTAAAAATAGGTGAAAAATTTCAATTTCAAAGGTGCCCCACATCCCCCAAATGGATAAGCTGCAGTTCTTTACGCAATTGTGCTTAAGTCACACTGTTCTTAATCCCAAAACATAAACATCTTAAAAATCGCTTTACATGACAACACATGTCTAATCTTAAGTTTTATCACATATTCCTGACATATTCTTAAAAAAACGTGACTAATTTTTGCCAAATGTGTAGAAAACCCAACACTGTGAATTATACTAGATTTATACTTCTTCCACATCGCACATTGTGCTCACAATCTTTTTTTTTGTGGCGTAAAAGTACTTTGAATGATTCATTTTCTTTGCTAACAAATTTCCCGAATCATCCATGAATTTGGCAATACACATTATCAATTGTGATAAAAATTACGCTTTCAGAGTTCGCGATATTAGTCTGCGTGAAGGTGTGGTGTAATACATTTGCTATCTCTCAAAAGTCGTTTGTTATCATTTGGCAATTAACCATCTCTCCAAAAGGCAAATAAATCTCCAACGAGTGATAATAATCGCCCATATTGGGAGGGCTATATCCAGAAACTGGTGTCAATTGTGTAAGCCTACGAATTTCGCAATTTAGTGGGCAATCGACGCAAAAACGATCTGTTATCACTATGGATGTAGACTGGCATTCATCCACCCTCAGCAGATGGTCTTTTGGGGCTTGGTCAATTTTTCACCGAGTCCAAGGGTGGTTCTCGTGCTATTTCTGCCACGCACTCGCGTGATATTCAATGCCATCAATCAACTATCTCATTATTCCCAACATGATTTATTCAGCGTGTCTCCCAAAGATGTTTCGCACATGTTTAGTCAGTTAAATGAATTTGGCACTATCTGCCTCCACCCCCTCAAACTATAAACAAATTGTGGGAAAGTCATCTGTATGTGCTTTTTATTGTTTCCACAATATTTTATGTTTGGCTGAAATCGTTAATATTTAAATTCAAAAATTATATAGTAAATAATGACAAGTATTATCCGTCAATGTCAATTGGAAAATAATCATATTTCATTCATAACCATATCATTTCTATCATTTATTTAACTTTGGAACAAAAGACATCACACTTTAAAAACTTTGCTGAAACTTCCTAAAATAAATTCGCTTTGTTATTCCCACCCATCGTACAATTTTTCTTGATATTCATGAACTCTGAGAAAGATGACTCAAGAAACTTTTCTATAGTGCTCACAGCTCTCAATTTTTCTGATGTTGTTCTTTTTTTTTCTTGCTTCAGTTTACCAAGAGCAAGCTTCTTACAACACCAACCTTGATACGGGATTTTTTTTCTTATGCTCCGACCCGACAATTGATTCACTCTTTTTCGCGCAACGACAAAAACTGCTAATGTGGAGCAATTTTTCGCGCGATTCACTAATGGCTTCACACAATCACAGCTGCGATGTGAGAGATTCTTGGTATTTGAAGTGGGTGGATGCACTACTGAGCTTGTCCCTGCGGGCTCTTGTCAATTACAGACACTTCATAAAAGAGGATCATGTACCAGTGGGGGAGATATTTTGGGAATGAAGTAAACTATATGTCATCTGGATTTTGTCGTTAAATTCTCTTTCATCTTACAACACGCATATATTATTATTAATAGAAGAAAAACTAGCTTAAACAGACAATTTTTAAAGAGCACAAATTAAAATTTCCTCCTCGAAATTTGCAAAAATTGAACGCTCTTGCAGGTGATTCATGTGATCGTCTTAATGACCTTCTTCATCATCGCGATCAACTTGGATTTTTTCGTGTTCATGAACCTTGAAAATTGTTATGAGGTTATACTTGCAACATTAGATGATTTTACCATAAATATGTAGTTTAATTTTGTGTTTATAAACGTGATCGCACTCTTGATCATGCGACTTCGTTACACCGAAACTGTAACTTGTTTCGATCTTGAACTCTAAGATGAATCTCTATATTTCTGAACGAATTATTTATTTAAATTAATTTAAAATATTTTTTTTTTATTTTCTGAAATTCTATAAAATACAGAAAAACAACTTTAATTCAAAATTTTTACTCGTTTAGTACACGAGACGAGTGCTCTAAAATTTTAGTACATGAGTGTACTAAAATCACTTGTGACGCTAAATTTAATTTTTATTTTTGAAATTCAAAAATAAGAACAAAATACAAAGCCTAAAATTTTGAAATGTAAAATAAACTTTTAACAAATAGAAAAAGCAATAATATCTAAATGACTTAAATACACTCAGTCCCTGGATTATGCACATTTTTGGGACCAAAAAAAACGCGTGAAATGGAATTATGCATTAAGAGAATTTGCATACCCGCAGGAGATTTCTTTTGAATAAAACGGCCGTGAAACGACTTTCGCACTGAGTAAAAGTTGTCAGAACAAAAAGCACAAAAAGATTTAACTGTTTAAAAGAAATGCATTAATTAACAGTACTTTTTGAGCAGAATTCTTCAATAAATTGATAGAATTGATAGAATATAGTATACATTCAAGTGTTTTCAAAAATGATGTCATAAATTGACACCGAATGGTAGGCAAACATGTATACAGTAGTCTCTCTCAAATTCGGGCATTTGGAACCGAAATGTCACCCGAATTTGAGAGAAATTCAGGCGACAAACTTTTTTGAAATACAACGATTTTTATTGATCTGCGTACACATATTGAGTTTACATACTTATAGTAAATTTCATGAAAATCCCTTAATAACGCAAAATTACATGAAAACTCAGACAAACCATGGCAAATTTAAGCATATTGGGTTCATTTAATAATCATAATCAAACTTGAAAAATGTCAACAAACTTTTTTTCGAATTTCACTGCCGCCCATTAAAAAGTAGCCCGATCTTAAAAAAGCCGAATTAGCGAGAGTCTACTGTAATTGTTTGTGCATAATCTCGTTAAGTGCATAATCCCGAAGTGCATAATACCGGGATTGAATGTAATGCGAGGTTTAACCTTATGCCCAGCGCACAATAACTTTTGTTTGTAAACATATTTCTGAAACTGCTTATTGAAGTAAGCGAGATGGCTAGATTTAGATCTCTTTCGCTCTGATAGAAAATTAAAAAAAAAGAACATTTTTACAAAACAAGTTATTGTGCGTTCTGCATTATTCATTTCATAACAATTAAGAAGAAAAGTATTGAAGTTTTCTTCATTCCTTCAAAATTCAGGGCAGTTCGTCATTTCCTTCAAAGTTTAGGGCAGACGAAAGGGGTGATCGGAAATAAAGGATAAAAGGCAGACAACTTAGCGCAATTGTAACCCAAATAATAAACAATTAATATTTCCAACAATTTTGCAGTAAGTCACCTTTTGGCTTTCTCAAGTCAGTAAAGATTCTTGAATTAATATTTGTACTAAATGTACTAATTTTGAACATTTCGTGATTAGTACATAAACAAACTAATTCAATATATGCTGAATTTTACAAAAAAATAATATAAAAAATAAGTCTATAATGCAGAAAAGTAAACTATTTAGTACACAAGCGTACTAAAACAATTCATCAGGACAAAATAAAAATTTGATGCCATTTTTCTTTCTGCGCAAAAAAAATTAGGATTGAGCTGTATCCAAGTTTTATGCTTTTAGTACAGAAATAATGTAAAATAATTTAGTACAAAATATTTAGTACTGTAGAATATTTCTGTCCCATCGCGTTCTCTGATAGGTTAGAGCTATTATAAAACTTGAAAAGTCTAGCCAATGAGAAAATGGAATGAGACTAATATATTTTTGGGATAGAATATTCTATTATACGTGCTGCATAGTGTTTTATTGAAAAAATATATAGCATTAGAAGACTTTAAACTTTCAGTGAATGAATATACAGTAGACTCTCGCTCAATCGGCTCTTTTTCAATCGGGCGAAAAATTTTGTTGACAATTTTCACGTTTAAATATGAAGCTAATTTGCTCAAATTCCCTTTAGTTCTTCCTATTTTATCGTGATTCTTTATAATTGAGCGCTTTTTGTGGAATGTACAAAGGCTTTGACGCCCAAATTTATCGATAAACCGGATGACATTTTGCCCCAAATGCCCAATTGAGAGAGAGTCTACTGTAATAAACCAATTAAGGGAACAAATTTTGGAAAATAAATATGTTTTCCATTTTTTATTAAATTATATAATATGCAGTCAAGTGATTAGTACATAAAGTACTAAAACATTTTATAGAAAACATGGCAACTACAGTGTATCATTGAGAAAAAACCTGAACAATATTCGGAGATTGTACTAAATCTCCGACTCATGTAAAAACATATCTAAAGACTTTTTAGTACAAGTCTAATATAATATGCAAAATTTACAGATTAAAACGAAATTTAAAAATTAAATTTAAAATATCAGATGCAGATGTCTCACACTTTTGTAATTGATCCATTAGTAATTACTCAGGCTTGGCCAGAAAAAAATAATTGAAGACCATATATTTTTTTCAAATAAATCAGGTGTGATAGAAGCGACACAACTGACACAATATTTGTGATACACAATAACAAAAAGGTGAGGCAGAGAGGTAACAAAATGCGTGAAATACAATTAACCATTTTTTTTAATATTCTTTAACTCATTGCAAAATGCAATTAAATTGAAATTTACTATTAATATTTTTTTTTATTTTCGTAAATGATCATGATGAGTACTAATTGAAAAATTAATAATCTTTAAATTATTATTATTTCACAACATCATTTTCTCAGAAGATCATTCAGGCTTTCGTAAAAATACCTTTTCTCAAAATTACAAACTACTCAAGTTCGACGAACTATTTAAATAACTTTTACATTTGGAGCATAAAAAAATTGTCTCACCCACCCATTAATCACAAGTCCAAATATCAAAAATTCCTCAGAAAGCTATTATTAGTGTCGGAAGCAAAACCTCCCGCACCATAACTGAGAAAAAACGCGATCAAGCCCATTGTCTAACGCAATAACTTTTCCACCTGAGTGTCTTGCGTGCGTATTTAAAATTTTCCCATGATCTTGAGACTTGCGGCTGTGCCATACGAAAAAATCAATCAAGAGATACGAGAGATCACTATAGTGTTTCTTCCTATAAATTTCTTGCATCGTATGATTCAATGGAATTTTGATAACTTCTTCAGCCTCTTTAGCACTTTTCCACAGTGAATTAATCATGGGAATTCCTTTCACGATTTACTGCACATTCTGCTGGTGATTGCGGGTTAAATTGCAGCCCACATTGCGAGAATAAAATCTGCATAAATGTTGGAAAGTGTTCGTGGCACACAAGAATCTATTTTCGCAAAATGATGAATTGGGATCAAGTGTGGATTTTCCACGAAATCGGATAGGAAATTCCCTTCATCTCACCTCAACGCGCCAGATCTCGAGTCCTTTGGCGGTTCCTGCGTTCGCGAAGGCCGGATGCATCCTTCCTCTGGACTTTGGTTCCTCCCGAGACGGTGATCTGATAGTATCGGTGGGTGGCTGTACGACTCTTCCGTGGATGCTGATAGCAGTGGAACTGGAAGAGATTTGGCGGTTAGATTTGCGCGCGCTGCCACTAAACACGTTCACTGTCGGTGGATACCTCAAGAGAACTACTACTGTAGCCCAGAAGAGCGAACTCAGAGCCGCTCTGGCATGCTTCATGGTGGGATTTTGTTATTCTCTTCGGCCCCGGTCGGCGGCTTCACTATAAACTGCTCCCCACTCGAAATTATCACTTCAATTCCAAACACTAGGAGACTGATAACGCACACTTTTTGCCCACAATAGCACTCTCAAAAGCTGTTAAAAAAAATAAAGAAAAATTTTTATCACAGTGTGATCCATTAAATTAAATACATCTATTAAATCTTTAAGAGTTTCTTTAATTAAGGATTTAACTTATAAAATCAAAGTCAGTTGCATTTTATGATTTATTATTACCCTTTTGTGACACACGTAATTTGAAAAGTCTTTTTTAAAGAGGGGGATTAATATTAAATAAATTTGGATACAATGTACTAAAACATGATTCCTAAATTAATTCAATAAAATTCATGATGTGACGTATCACACGCAAAATTGCTAATTCTTTATGATTTTTCTATTTTTAGTTTCTTTTCTACTTGGGTATTCAATCAGATAGGGTAGTGCAACTATTCAGTACATGTCTTATTTTAATGCCACCTTGAATAAATTAATGAAAAATATCATTATATTTAAAACAGCATTAAGTGTGGAAAGCTACTAAGTGGTACAACAACCCTACAAGATGTAGAGTTTCCATGGTAGTAAATCCCAGGCACACAACTTTAAAAAAAATCATTTTAACTTTAACTTAAGGGGTTATGTGGGTCATGAAGAATAAAAACTTAGCTCATTTCCTCTTATTTTTTTCAACTTCATAAAAAATGATTTGATTAAAGTTTTTAAAAATATTTAAAAGAAAAACAATTTTAAAATATATTTTCTGAAATTTTCACTTTTAAATTTCAAAAATTCAGCTGTTAAGAGGTTACGTGTGTTAGAACTTTAAAAAAAAACAGCATATTTTCTCTAATGTTTTTTTGACATAATAAATTTTTATTTTTATTCAAGTTCTTAAGCTTATAAATGCACAACAATTAAACTATATTTTCCATAATTTTAATTTAAAAATCTGAAGAATCACTTGGATTTAGAAAGGAACCAGAAGTGCAAAATGATTCTAAGTGTAATTTGTAATATGGTAGTATGTTAATAATATAATATATAAAGCATTAGTAATGAGTTTCCTGGACGTTTCTTCCAATCTTGAAAAGAATTATTTGCTTAAAGGTTATTGGAAATTGTTCCAAGATTTCTTCACTTGAAAATATTTTATCTTTTAAACCTTAGTTAAATATTCACAAGACTAAAAATCAATTGTATACTGAAAAAAAATTGTAAAAGATTTAGTACAAACTTGTAAAATATTGTAGATATGTTTACCTTTCCCTGTCTTCATAGAGATTTTTATTAAATCTTGTTGTATTTTAACTACATATATTATTAGATTATTAAATTATTAGATCATTTTTCATCATATATTATACCAAAAATTAAGCATCGGTATGTTTTCTGTAGATAATGATCTAAAAATTGACGTTAAAAACCATTCCCGATCTAAAAAATCTGGATTTTTTGTTGAAAAAAAAATTTTTGACAATATTTTTGCAAGATTTCACAAAAAAAAACTTTATAACAAATATAAGTAGCGAAAAATCTTGGTATATCTTTCCAATATTCTTTTTTATATTTTTGCGAATATTGTTTTCCTTCCACGATTCAAATTTCCTAAAATTAAGTTTAACAAGATTTAACTAGTCATAGGATTTTAAAAATAAAGACGAAAACTCTTTCGATTTTTTCGTTAAAACATTCTCTATAAAATTCTTTTTTTTTCATTTTCCAAGATCTAGAATAAAATTTTTAAGTATTTTCTCATTAAATGTTGTCAAAAATGACAACGTTTATAACCAATTTATTCTAAAACAAAAATAAATTGTATGAAAAAATAGTTATTTTTATGGAAATCTATATTGCATTAGGTTTTCCACGGTACAATATTATTGGAAAAACTCCTAGTAATTTTCCTGAATTCTGAAATTTCCTGAACTATTTTTAAATACAAAATAAAGCAATTAAATAAATATAGGTTCTATCTAAACTAACTGAGGAAAAGAATATGTTTATGTGTTAAAAAATTACATCAAAGTTCAAGTTCTGAAAAAATGCTCAAAATTACATAATCTAATCCTAAATTTGAAAAAGGTTTTAAACTGTTTAACCGGTTTCAGACCCTTCCAAAACCGGCTAACCGTCTATCCTAAAAACCCGATTATTTGGAATCACTAGTTATGAACCGATGAGTAATTTTTGTCCAAAAATCATTTCTATTACTCTTAAAATTATTTTGGGGGATCTTTTGGGTGACTTATGAATCGGTTGAAATTGGTTGAAAACCGGTAAACGGTAAGTAAGTGCTTTTGCGGTCGCGTTCGAGCACTTCACAAAGCCTGAAATGCTTTGCTACCCGCTACCCCTTTTTTTAATAATTTCAAGCTCATTCTTAGAGCTGAACCGGTTCTTCTGGATAATCTGGAGGAATGACTAATCATTCCTCCTTCCACCATGAGAGACTAAAAAAAAGTGAGTCTACAAAACAATCGAAATGCTGTACTCTGCGGTCATGACCTCAACACAAAAAGTTCTGCAAAAATACAATTTTTCTCTGTCACTGGAATGAATTAAGCGTGTTTTTTCGGTCCCGAGAATTTCTTTGAAAGCGGAACTCCCTGTAAATTATTCCATAAAATAAGTTCGAATCCCAATCAATGAACTACTAATTGATATTATTTAATAAAACTCTGCTAAAATCTTTTAAAACAAGTTTCCAATAGTTCTCGGATTAAGGAGCTTTTTTATTTTAAATTCTGTTGAGCATAATTTCCCCAAAAAGAAACTTTTATATGACTTTTCCAATACTTCTCTCGTATGACCCAATTCTCCAATAAGTTTCCGTAGAGATCACCCAACTATTTGTGTTATTGAAAACTTTAATGGCAAGTCTTTAATCTACTCAACTGAACCATTTGGCTTTTAGAAGTCCGTGGTATTAGAGATTCCTGGGAGATGCTTTTAAACCTCTTCATGGGGAAAATTTTCATATAGCATTCCCTTTTTAAATTCAATTTCTTCAAGTGTTTAAGAGTATTGAGAAAACAATTTTACTTTGCCATGACAATGATGGGGGTCAGGGAACGGAGTGAAAAATTTTGGGCACTTTTCCACACTGGGGGATTTTATGAAAATTTTTATCTTTTGGGGAATTTTCTCTTGGAGATGTTCGCAGATGGAAAAGGGTAGAGAATCACTGAGAGAGATACTTTGTGTGTGAGACAACATTTCAATTAGTGCGGAAAAATAGGAAAATGTGGTCGAAAAATCGAGAAAAGAACACTTGCACAAGTGTGTTTGTTGAGTCACTCGAGAGAAATCTAACTCTTCGCCCCATTCTCATGGGGAATTGGGTGAGGAGGAGTCTGGTGGGCCAGGAAATGCTTTCGGGGATGAAATGGAGAAAACAGTCTGGCACTATAGAATTCTTTTGATGATATCAATCGATTGATTCTTTCTTTTTCTTGCAGCAAAATGGCAAAAGATTTCACGTGAAGTTGGATTTCGTCCAGGATTTTCTGCATCAGTCAAGGAGAAACTTTCAAAAAGATGGAAGATTATTGGTAATTGAAGACAAGAGGTCACGACAACTCTGGTCAAAATGATAAACTTTCCCCTGGATTCAAAGTGTGAAAAGATTTTTTTTAGTAAACACCACAAATCGGCCTCTAAATTGGTCTTTTGGGTGAAAAATCTCGGGAAAATTGTGTAGACTGAATCTTTTATGAGGGCTTTCCCTCTGAGATTTCTTCACCTTCTTTTTTTTCACGAAAAATCACTTTAGTCCGGGTACTGTGAGATGTTAACCACACGATCACAGAACTGTAACTGATGCCTGGGAATCAAAGTCATCACCAAATGGGGAGCAAGACTAGATGATAAATTACGAAATTATGTATTTGAAAAATTGTGTAAATAGCATAAATAAATATATGGGCAGTTTGCACCAAACAGGGTGATACTCTCACTGATCTCTTGACTTTCTTGACCATTTCCTACGAGAATTTCTCGCGAGATATCCAACAAACCTGGCAAATCGACTGAGGAAACACTCTATTTTTTCTGAATAAAACAACATGCTAATTGCCAAGGTTTATTCTCTCAACAACTCAATCCATTAGCATGAGCAATTTAAAGATTTAAACAATTTCATACCATTTTCGGTGGAAAAATGGTAATTTAGCTGGACATTGGAACACCCATTCCCACTCTTTTTTACGAGCCTTTGTGACCCCTTCACCTTCTCCAGATTGACGCGAAAAAATTAATTACTCAATCAACAGCCTATCAGTGTTTGTGTACAATCTCCCTTATCAATTTCAGTTTAATTTTCTCGCCAAAATAAAATTTCCCAGCCATTTGATGTCATCTTCCGAGAATTCCCACGAGAAATCCTTTTTTTTGGCGGCAAATTTTAGCTGAGATTCTTTACAATCACAGCTTTTGTAGTCACAGGTGAAATCCGACCTCGTCAGATCGGGCCCAAATTTTGGATGTACACGTTTTGACACTCATAGATCACGAAAATCATGTGCGCTAAAAATCGATTTTCGTGGACGTCCCGTCCGTCCGTCCGTCCGTCGTATAACCACTTCTGGAGAGAGAACGGAGAGAGATATCGACAAGCGGTTTTCGGCAAAGGTTAAATATCGATAGGCGGCTAGAAGTGGGTGATGTCAGATTCACCCCCCCCCCCTCCCGCTATTTTAGAATACCCAAAAATTTTGTTTTTTCAATAACTCAGCGCCCCTTTGGCATGGATCGATCTCAAATTTTAATACAGTAGACTTTCTCTCAATCGGGAATATGGGGCGAAATGTCATCCGGTTTAGCGGTAGATTTGAGCGTGAAATCCTTTGTAAATTCCACAAAAAATGCTCAATTATAAAGAATCACGATAAAATAGGAAGAACTAGGGTAAATGTCCTATTTCAAAACCATTTCCAAACGCTTTAACTTTGACAAAAGATTCAACATTTTAAGTTCATATTTTTTCTGAAGAGAATTACATAAATTTGCTCATTATTGTCTTCAAAAAGAGCCGATTGAGCGAGAGTCTACTGTATGTTGTAGTTGGACCTAAGAACTTTCGATCAATACCAAACTTAACCCCTTTCGACTCCCCTGACCCGAGCTCGAGGGGATAAAAAATTCAATTTTTAAATGGCTATATCTCCGGTTCTGAATATCAGAAATCGAAAAAAATTGGTGTTTTGGAAAGCTCTCGTTGAGTACTACAACCCTTATGACATCTCAATTTCATACGATTAAATCGAAAGTTCGATTAATCGAAAAATCGATTTTCGATTAGTCGATCGCGAATATTTCGAAAACTAGACGATGCTTTTTCTTTAAATTTTAAAATGTTGTAGCTGAGGTCGAGACCTTTCCAACGGTGACTCGCACTCCTCCCTCGGTGTTCCCTGACCCGAGCTATAACCAAAAATGTCATGACCGGACTGCATTTTTGGTGTTTCTGAAGCGATTGTGACAAAATTTTAGTTTATATCATATCTGAGACCAAGATCTTTCTAACGATGAGTCTCAACCCCCAATGAGCATTTATCGCTATAAATGAGTAGAGATGTCTGACATCTATACGAAAACGATGGCGACGACTTTACATATTTCTTCTATATAACCGCATAAAAGAGGTCCATATTTGAGTGAATGGGGAATTTTTACATCCAAAACATAACGATTATTTATTTTAGATATAATCACGTCATCTTGTACGTTAAAATGTATCGATTATGACTAAATAAAATATAATCACTATACAATATCAATTTTATGACTACTGTTCGTAGAATTGTCATTTCTTTTCTATTTTCATTTAAGACTTGTTTAAACATTTTCCTTAAATGTATAATTATATTCTCAACGATTCAATCAGATTTCCTGTGACTCGTGCACTTTTATTGCGTATGAATATTTAATTCAACGATTGTTTTGCGTTAGGGGACACAATATTAGTGAACAAAATTTCATTCCTGACCTGAAATTCTCAAGGAAAAGCTGGGAAATTTAAGATAATAAAATTGAATAAATTTATTACTTTTTCCATCGTATCATTGAAAAAATTTATGGATGTCAGATTTTTACTGCGTGTATTGATAGAACATCACTTTAAACACAATTGTGGACAAATATTGGCACACACAAATATTTTTTGCACAATTTTTCAATTAAATTGGGTTTAGTATCGCCAATTTTCTATAATTTTCCACGCCATAATTTTCATTTTATTCCGATAAAATAAATTCAAGATATTATAACCTGAATAAATAAGAAATATAGAAGAAAACACGTTTTTATATATTTTTGTGATTATATTTACATTATGTCGTACAATATGTTTACATTACAGACTCCTTATATCAATAATATCACTTCACAATAAGCAATGTCAAAACACTGAAATTTTATGCATATGATAGACTTTTTCTGCACAGACAGAATATCAAGAAGCTGTTTTTAGTGCTTGTACTTTCGCTACACTGCAATTAAAGAAACAAAATGTTAGCTCTCACGAATACAGTATTAATTCACTATTTTTCTATCAATTATCCTTACTTTGTCAAATTTGATCTCTTCGATGTGTGTGCTCGACTTTACTGTACACGCTAGTGCACTTCAAGACTTTAATTTATAATAAATATCACTTTTTATCACAAGTTTTCACTCAGAAATGAACCTCTGCTTAATAAACAAAGCAAAATTTGACAATCTGGGAGCGTCATGCAAAAAGAAGACAAGTTGTATATAACTTGTGTCTTTTATGGAGCAAATGTAACTAAAATATATCAGAACATGATGTTCATACAATTTCACGACATTATGTGAACGTAATGGCATGAAAATGTAAGATAAATATACTTTAGAAATTTTTGACATAATTTTATACATTTTCACTCAAAAATAGATTATATTATGACTTGTTTATAGATCTAAAAATGTTTAGTCGTAATTTTAAGGGAAAATAACAATATTTTAACTGGAATTTATCAAACGAAATGTATTATATGTATTAATAGAAAATAACTGATATTTTCTATATGTTTTTTAGTCAAGTTATTATACATCCATATACATCCATTGCGTTCATACATTATATTTTTAAGAAATAGCTCGATTACGTTGAAAATATGTTGGTTACATTTGACACATACATTATTTGGATATCAAATGCCCTTTGGGCTCTACCCCAACCCACTGTACCCCGACCCTTATGCCCTAGACACACTTACGGCTTAAGCCTAGAGACGACTTAGTGGAAAATTATGGAAATGTAGTTTAATCATTATTTCGAATATAAATACGCTAAGCCGTCTCTCGGCTAATCCTCAGGTCTGTCGAGGCCCTTACTATATCCATATGGACCGGACTCTATCTCTTATGTTTATTAACTCTTTCGTCTCCTTTGGGGCTCTGGGTACCCATGGAAACAACAATTTTTTTAGACTATCTAGAATCGATAAAAATCCGATTCTCGTGGGTGATTATAAACTAGAAGGATGTCCAAATCTAGGATATTTTTTGCAGGATCCTAATTAACTCCTGAGCCAATTTTATCCATTTCAGTGTCCGAGAACCGTTTGTTCGACGCGATTATTTACCCTCAAAATTCAACTCACAATCGAATTTTCACGTATTCCGAGTTGCAAGCACCCCGAGGTGCACGCATTCCGAGGTCACCTGTAAAGAATCTCAGCTACCATAAGCTTATCTGGGCTTATCACTGTTTTTTTTTGGCGCAAACATCGTAAACATCGAAAAACATCGCCACACAATTCCGCGTGAACAAAATTTTTCCAATTTCTCCCAAACGGAAATTTTATTTATTTTGGCTTTTTTTACAAGATTTTGGGCTGATGGAGAAGAAATTGGTGCTGTATCAGAGGGCTATTGAGGAGGAGAGGCAGTATTCGGTGAGAAAAGTGCATCCGGAAAGCCAGATCTGTGTCTAAATTGTATTTTTTCTGGGGCTAGGAAGGAATTTCAGGGACTCTCAGGGATCTTTCTAGCAATGTGGCGGAATTTGTGAAGATTGCATCCCAGCAGCGGGAAGATCAGGCTGTCAGGGACAGAATAACTGATGAGGATCTCGAGAAAATAGCTGCTTTCACAAAATCCATCCATGCGAAAGTTAAATCTATCGCTTTGGCTGTGAAGGAGGATAAGATCTCAAGGGAAGCATCCAAGATGACTCTGGCTGTGGGATTTGAGCCTCATGTTCTCATGAATGCCCAGCGTGAGCTAACAGAGGTGAAAAGGGAAATGGAATGCTCGAAGAAGAGCTTCATCTCAATGGGATGCTGCCTTACAGAACTTTTGAGTGTCCTGACCCAGGAAGACAGTAACCTAGACATACTCACCAGCAATTATGTAATTTTTTTTGGTCTTTTGAGAAGTCTAAAAAACAGATAAGCTAGATATTTCTTTCCAGGAATCCCAAATTCGGGTTTATTTCAAATTTCTGGAGAAAACTCTCATTTCCTTCTTCAACACTGTCCATGAGCGTGAGAATCTTCCCAGCAGCAATTACAAATTTGTTTGCTTTGCCACATCCGTGGTGGGGAACATTGCCTCGAAGGAGAGTGGGAGGAAGATTATCATGAGTCATGAAAAGAATCATTTTCTCCTGAAAACCTTCCTCAATCTTCTCTGCCGGCTGCGTTATCCACGAGAGATCCAGCTCCTTGGGTGAGTCTCTTAGATCCTACCCCTCTTCCTTGACAAATTTCCAACCGGGATCTTTCGAACAACTTCCAGGATCTTCCTGAAATTCCTCTGTGATATGAGCCTGGAAGATGCTGCAGTTAAAATCATTCAAAATCATCTCACTGTGATGGAGCAAATTGTCGACTACATAAATTACGGGAAGATCGACCTTCAGTACATGGCCACTGTCCTTCTGTTCAACACACTGGATGACCTGTCCAGGAGCCAATTTGAGAGACTTCTATCAAAGGCGTGTTTCTCTAGAAAAAAAATCATTTATTTCCTTATTTTACAATTGAATATTTTTCAGATTGATCAGATCGCTTGGGGCAGCCTCCTGGAGTGTTCCAATGACGTCCTCAAAACTGCCGGGAAGAAGCTCTTCCAGCAAATCACCAAGAAACGCAAATCCTTGTCTGACAAATAAACAATGAATTTATTTACTTCCGTACCCTCTTGACTTTAGCTTCTGCTGCATCTGATGCC
The DNA here is from genome assembly GCF_024763615.1 of Phlebotomus papatasi. Classification (NCBI taxonomy): domain Eukaryota; kingdom Metazoa; phylum Arthropoda; class Insecta; order Diptera; family Psychodidae; genus Phlebotomus; species Phlebotomus papatasi. The sequence continues at coordinate 17,929,422 of NC_077222.1, forward strand.
TGGACAAAGGTCCTCTTGAGCCGGGATTCCCTCTTCTTCCGGAATTCCTTTGCCACATCTTTCGACAACTCCGCTACGAGTCTCATGGTATCTGATGGGTATCTGTTAACAAAAATGGACAAAAAATTATGTTTAGAAGGTTGTGAAGTAATATCCAGGCCAAGAGATCCTACCTGCATCCCAGGAACTCGACATTTGTGAATGTTTGTGCTAAGCACACGAGTTCATCTTCCGGAAACCTGTCTTTGTGCGCTTCCATGAAACTGCGCCTCAAATCCCAGTGTTCATCGCACTCGTACGTTGTCCTGTAGCTATTAATGTTCCAATCCACTGAAGATGCCATTTCCTTCCTCAATTTTTTCACAAAAACTAAAATTTTCCTGATGTAAACAAAAACACAGATTTTGAGCCCGGCTGACCAGGTGTTAACAGTTGGCAAACAGCTCCCGGCTAGGAATTTCTAACAATCAACAGCGAAAAGTAAACAGAATGTTAACAGCCGATGTTACCAATTTCATGCAAGTGGAAAGTAGGTGACGGTTGGCATGAATTTCATGCCAGTGCTGTTAGGTTTTTCAGCTAATTTAGCACTCCAAGCGATCGATCGCAAATATTTTTGACATTTGGCTATTCTGGCCCGGTGATTTTGTGAAACTTGTGAAATATATTAGGATAAAAACTGTAAAACTCTGTGTCCGGATTGAAATTTTCTGCAAAATAATTAATGAGGTAAGTACCCATGAAACATGTAATTATGTTGAAGAATTAGAAAAGGTATAAGATTGCATTGATACACACTTTTATTTGCTGAAAATTAAGAGACTTCTAGGATTCATTTTACTTCACAAAATTCTGGCCAGATAAGCACCATAACAGGCCTCAGATCTTGTTCATCCTCCTAAGAATCACATGTATTATACTGTGAATCTATTTGTTCAGGAAATTTTAGCTGAAATCCTAAAAAAAAAATTGAGAAAATCTGTGGAATCCCGCGATTCAAAATCTTTGACAATTTCCTGGTAAGAATACCATCGGGAGTGGATATTAGTCTCAACTATCCCTGTCTATAAGAGCTACTTCTCATTTACTATCGTTTGTCCAGGAAATTTAAGCTGAAACCTCAAAAAATTGAGAAAATCTATAGAATCCCGCGAGTCAAAGACTTCCTCCTGTTTTTTGACAATTTTCTGAGGAGAACACCACCGGGAGTGGATGTTAGTCTCAAATATACCTGTCCACAATAGCTCCTCCTCATACAGTATCGTTTTTACAAGAACTTTGAGGTGAAACCTCAAAAAATTGAGGACAATCTGTGGAATCCTGCAATTCATTGTTTCCCTCTTATTCATTGACAAATTCCTGGTCATAAGACCCTCGGGAGTGGATTTTAGTCTGAATTATCCCTGTCTTCAACATTTTCTACTCTCCCAGTAACGTATGTCCAGGAAGTTTGGACTAGAATCTTAAAAAAATTGAGGAAATTCCTGGAATCCCGGCGATATAAAATTTCTTTCTTGTTTTTTGACAAATTCCCGGTCAAAAGACCACCAGGAGTGAATTTTCTTCTTAATTAACCCTCTATTCAATATCTCCTACTCTTCCAGTAACATTTGTCCAGGAAATCTGGACTGACACCTCAAATAATTGAGGAAATCAATTATCCAAATTCTTGGTCAGGAGACAATCGGGATGTGGATTTTAGCCTCAATTATTCCTTTCTACGTCAAATCTTTCTATTTCAGATACGTTTGTCCAGAAAGTTTAGTCTGGAACCTAGGAAAATAGAGAAAATCCGTGGAACTCCGGTTTACGCTGTTTAGTAAATTCTTGATTAGAAGGGTTTCAGGAAAGTTCTTCCTTTTTCAGTAATGTTTGTCTAGGAAGTTTGACCTAAAACTTCAAAAATTACTAAAATCGGCTTGTTATTTTACAAGTTTCTGGTCAGGACCAAGAGAACATTAGGAGTGTATTTTAGTCTCAATTATCTTTTTTAACACTTAAAAACCCAAAGTGGCATTTTACTCCAATTTTAAGTTTAGAGCTTTATAGTATGAATTCTATTCAATATTACGCTAAAATGGTAACACAAATGTATAGAGAATTTATTTAGGTTTCGTTTAGTAGAAAAAAATTGTTGATAACTTTTTTAATTTTTAAAATATCGGGAAAAAAACAAAAAATTGGCGTAGAATACCAAATTGGCGTAAAACGCCACCTTTTTTATACGGAGTTGGCATCAGATAAGGACATTTGAATGGCTTATACTACATAACCTAAAAAATGTTAATATTTTTGAGTTTTGTCACGATTCGAAAAAATCGCAAAAATACGTGAAAATATTAAAATAATTATTAAAAATGAAGTAATATAAGACCTAGAATTGTTGTAGAATGGTAATGTAAAAAAAAGTAAGGTGAAAATTCAATTTTCGCTTTGTTTTTATTTTTCGATTAACAGTTGGAATTTCACATAAAATTTTCTTAAACAAAAGCACAAACTCTATATGAGAATTTGAAAATTTTACAGGAAAATTTATAGATATGAGTTCTAATCTAATATTCTTGCCAAATTGCTAGGAAAAAGGAAATTCAATAGAATTTGCCTTTTTGCTACAAAAATCTGTAAAAATTCACTTTGGCATTTCTTTTTGTCAATTTTCAGAAAATTTTATAAAAATTACAAGAAAACGGGAAAATATTTATTGTAAAATAAATTTATGAGTCCTAGAACTGCTGTAAGTCTTACGGAACGAAAAACTATTGAAAAAATGCTTTTTTATCGAGAATATCTGCACTGGAATTTTATGCCAGTTTGGTATTTTACGTGATTTTTTGGCTCGGGTTTTAAAGTGTTACTGTGTTATCACACTTGCACATTAAAATTTTAATATGATTCACATTAATTGTCGCTGGTAAGAGTCCAAATGTGTAATTTGTGTGTTTGAATCATTTTATATTTAAAATTTGATCTATTTGTTGATAAAAAGGTAGACTTGGTCCGCAAAATTTGATATAAATTTATTTATAGCATTAATGCGATTTTCTCTGTAATTTTTTAATGTGAAAAATATTTATGCTTTAGGTAAATTTAAACTTATTTTTGCAGGCCAAGTCCACTTCTTTATCAATAAATAGAAAAACCCCAAATTAATTAGTGACTCAAAGACACTAATAACATATTTGGACGCTCACAAGCGACAATTAATGTGAATCACATTAAAATTTTAATGTGCAAGTGTGATAACGCCGTTAATCGTTGTTCTAAATTCATCTAGTGACAAACCGAAATTCGTTCGATCTAAAAGGTATGCCAGAGCCATTACCAACGCTGTTAACATTCTGGTACAAAGGTTTGGTTGTTAACTTTGTTCAGCTGGGTATGTCAAAAAAGTCTTTCGTTAAGTTTCAATTTAACGGTCATTTATTTGATTTCTGCCCTTCCGGAGGGATAAGAATAAACTTTTCCCATAAAACTGGATCCTTCTTCTCAATCATATCAGCGGCGATGTCGAAGATGGTAATTTTCTTGCTGATTACCAAATGGCGGTTCTCATTTTTCCCATAGCTCTTGGATTTGAGGTCCAATCGCTTCGCGAGCCTGCGAAAGAAAAAGTTTATTCAGGACTTTCCGGGACTCCCTGGGGATATAAAAAGGTCTTACTGGTGCAGGACTGCTCTCTCCTCATTGGCAAACTCATTGGTGAAGACAAGGTCGTACAGGGTGGGCGTATTTTTGTACTTCCGGAGGATATTTCTGTAGTAATCCGTGTTTGTAGTTGCTCCCAATCCCTGACGTCCAATGTTCACCGAGAGCTCAACTGGATTGACAATTCCGTCGTTCTTAGACCCAAGTCCACCTCCCTTCCATCCCAGGGACTTTAGAAGCTTGAATCCCAAGTTATTCTCTCCGATTTTCTCTGAATTTGCAGCCCTTTTGTCGCATTCTTCGTCAAATTTACTTATTTGCTGATTATCCCTGGCCAGGAAGGAATTCTTGACTTTGAGCATGTAGTAGTGCTTCCGGAGCTCAGATAGAGCAGCATCGTAGGCTTCCTTCCTAGCCAGAACCTTAGTAGCAGCCAATGCAGTTCCAGCAATTCGCCCATTGATTGTGATACTCACCCGGAAAGTATCTTTAACTACATCCAGCTGCTCCTCTACCATCGCCTTGCACTTCCCATTTATAATCTGAACAATTGTAGTAGCAGACTGCTCGATATCTGCCGTGGAAGGATCATAAATTACGATCTTTCCAAAGTCTGAAATGAAATCCGTAGGTTCATAATTGATATAGAAAAGTTCCTCAGAGATTCTCTTCTTCACGGCCGGTTCTAAGGATTCTGGGGCAGGTTCTGCTGGTCTCTTAAGGGTATCAGATAGCGAGGATCCTAAAACAAAGAATTTCATAGTTTTCTGGATTTTCAGGACTCATTTTGGGAGGAATACTTTTGATTTTTGCAGTTGCTGCATCAGAAGCTCCTACAAAAGTCCTCTTGAGACGATCTTTCCGCTGGCTCCTTGAATCTTTCAAGAGATCTGCTGCCAGTTCCTCAATTCGAAGCATTACTTCCTTCGAATACCTGAAGGAAAACACTGAGGAGTCTTTTGCTGAAGTGAAAAAATCCTGAATCTTACCTGCAGCCCAGGAATTCGATGTTTATCATTGTTTGTGCTAAACAAACCAGTTCATCTTCCGGAATACTCTCTTTGTAGAGCTGCATAAAGGCTTTTCTGAGCTTCCAATGCTCTTCCGATTCATGCAGATTCTTGTAATCATTCACTTTCCACTTATTCATCCTGGAACCTTCCGTTTCCGGAGCTTTAAACCAACATAACCTCACTTCAGTGTTGCCAACACTTCGGTGGGAGATGCTCAAATCTCCCAAAAATCTCCTAAATTTTAAATGTTTGAATTTTAATATTCACCGGGAGTCCCGTCCCGGGAGCCGTGCGTATATCCTTAATAATTTTCACATGCAATTTTTTACTGGTGGATGGAAAACAAAATAATTTTTGTTTGTTTATCAGAATACGGAATAGGAGGATAGTTAAATTAAATGGTTCGAATGATTATACCTATTTTTATTATTTTTTTATTTTCAAATATAAGTCGATGGCTTTTCCACGACAAAAACCTAACTTTATTCGTAAGGGAAGTGTACCACGGATCGGAATGTTAAGAGACGTGCTCCATATTTAGTTGAATATGTGAGTTCCAAAACACTATTTGGTATTTTTTTACATTCCAATTGATATATTAGTGAACCATTTAATCATTTTCGTGTATTGGCACTTTTGCTAATTACGGAAATTGTTAATATATAGGTGTAATGGTAAGGATGCAATGTGTTCCGCGGATCGGAAGGGACTTAATCAGGTGTTCCACGGATTGGAAGGGGTTGAGCCACGGATCGGCAGACGTTTTTGATGAGGATTCTCCTGCTTTCTTGGCATCTAAATCACTCTACAAGGCTTCATTGAAGCTTCTTTGTTATCCTTACACTGTGTACTGTGTATTCACTTCACATGATACAACTTCAAAAATTGTTAAATTTAATGAAACTTTCACTGGTAAATTGTTCTATCCCAACAAAAACATCTAATAATGACTGTGAAGATGACAGCTGAGCGCGCTGAGCGCAATTTTCCACGAAAAAAATGTGCCGATTCGAGGAACAGATGAAAGAAAACGTACTTGTTCGCAAAAAATAATTTATTTTCAATATTCCTTGCCAAAATAATTAAAAAAGTGTATTGATAGTGAAATTAGAGTCACTGAATATTCATTTTTTAATTAACAGAGATTTGTTAATCATTTTAATCAAACATAATTTCTCATATTCAGTCAGACAAATTCTCGCGTGAAATATTAAGAAAGTGATGAATGGCGGATTTTTTGCTAAGACTCTGATACAGTGATTCAATAAATTAGGTAAATACAGTGCCCGCTCTCTAATCCGGATCGCCGTAATCCGGACGAGTTATCGACGGTTACATTTAAAATCATTTTGATGTCATGTATGCATGTGTGTTTAGCAATGAAAATGAATTATCCTGTGATGTTTTTGTTTAATAAATGAAGTATAATAGCATAGAATTCTCTAATTACGTCTCTTTAATCTTTTTTTTAAAACTTTTATTCTATTTCTACAAAAAACCTTGTATTATATTTGCGAGACGTTGAACAAATTCGAAAAATCCATCCGGATTACGAAGCGGACATCTGTCATATTGTCTCCCAATCATCCGGATTACAAAGCGGGCACTGTAATAGCAATTTTGTTTGGAACTCGACGAGAAAATTGGTTGTGTAGTTTATTTATATGAACTAACGTGATGCATCTTGCTAAAGAAAATTACTAAAATACATTGAATAATTTTCAAAAGTACACTTTATTTTGGGGTGACGATACGCGGGACAATCTTCCGATTCGAGGAACACTGACGATCGCTGGTACATTTACACTCACTCCCGGGATTATGCACATTTTCGGGACCGAAAAAAACACGCGAAATGGCATTATGCATCGAGAAAGTTTGCATACCAACAGGGGCTTTCTTTTGAATAAATCTGCCGTAGAACGAATTTCGCGCGAAGTAAAAGTAGTTCAAATAAAAAGATTCAACTGTTTAATAGGAATGCATTAACAAACTGTACTTTCTGGCCAGACTTCTTCAATAAATGGTTAGAAAATTAAAAAAAAATCCTTATAAAAGAAATTAAAGTTTTATTCTGAAAAAGAAGCACAGTGTTTTCATATTTTCCGCGTTACAAAGTAGTATACAGTAGAGTCTCGCTATAGTCCATGTAATTTTTTAAAATTATCAACGATTTTTAGTATTGAAATTCCTCGACGGCTTCCACTTTCTTTGCGATTGTGGTACTTCTCTTTGCTCTCTTCATTATGGATCACAATTATCAAAACTACTCAATAAAGTTTGCCAAAAATATTAAAATAATTATGAATTTTGCATACTAAAAAACATAACCTAACTTAAAATCAGTGTTTTGAAATCAACGGTCGATAAATTGTGGACTATAGAGCGATGGCTTATAGCGAGACTCTACTGTACATTCAGTCGTATTTCAAAAATGATTTCATAAATTGACTCCCAATGATAGGCAAACTTGCATAATTGTTGTATGTGCATAATTCCGTCAGGTGCATAATCCCGAAGGACTTAATGCCGGGACTGAGTGTACCTTATATTTTTTTTGCAAAATTGTGAAAGTAGAAAGCATCTACAGTAGACTCTCTCTCAATCGGGAATATGGGGCAAAATGTCATCCGGTTTAGCGATAGAATTGAGCGTCAAAGCCTTTGTAAATTTCACAAAAAGCACTCAATTATAAAGAATCACGATAAAATAGGAAGAACTACAGTGAATTTGTGCAAATTAGTTTCATAATTAAACGTGAAAATTGTCAACAAAATTTTTCGCCCGTTTGAAAAAGAGCCGATTGAGCGAGAGTCTACTCGTCTACTGTACTTATTTTAATTTATTTTATAAAATCTCTCTACAAGTAAAACCAGTCAGTTTTATAATTATATTTTATATAGACATTTTTTTTATTTATCTATTGCAAGTTTTGTATTTTACAAAATTCTATAGAACTGCCTTTATTGTGATTGGGAAATATGTTAGCAATGTGTAAAAAATGTTTGAAGAAAAGAAATAACAATGTGGAAGCGGAAAATGATGTTGTTGACATTTTTCACGTTAGGGTTAGATTGTGTTTGTAGTAATTTTTCTGATAAATTTTATAGATACAGTAGAGTCTCGCTATAGGCCATCGCTCTATAGTCCACAATTTATCGACCGTTGATTTCAAAACACTGATTTTAAGTTAGGTTATGTTTTTTTTAGTACGCGACATGCAATGTTGTCATAATTATTTTAATATTTTTGGCAAACTTTATTGAGTAGTTGTGATAAATTGTGATCCATAATGAAGAGAGCGAGGACAAGTACCACAATCGCAAAGAAAGTGGAAGCCATCGAGCAATTTTAATACTAAAAATCGTTGATAATTTTAAAAAATTACATGGACTATAGTGCGACCCAAGTGTCAAATTTGAAACCAAATATGGACTATAGCGAGACTCTACTGTAATTTCGATGATTTCTAAAAAAAAAAAAATATTCTCCTAACTCCTAGATCTAGAATCTAATACAGTAGACTCTTCGTTATCCGGCTGACTGGGGGACAAAATGACATTTAGGTTTTTTGATGATCAACGGTTTTTCTATTTTGTGCAGTGTGAATTTATTTTCTGTCTGACAAAGAAAAAGAGAATTTTCTTCATGGTGTGCTTATGTTTAATTTTTTATCACAATTATGTATTAAAAACTTCGATACAATGTTAATAATACTTTAATTCACTCTGGACAAACTTCATGTTTAGTGAAAATAATTTTGAATACAGTAGACTCTCGCTTATCCGTGGACTCTTTTTCCGGGTGACATAAAAAAATCCGTGAGACAGTTGAATTTTAAAAATTTTGTTGACATATTTTCCCCGTTTTGGGTTTTTTTGTTAAAGCAAATGTGCTCTATCTACTGTTAATTCTTACTCACTGTAACTTTTTTGGACAGTACGCATGTTTAGAGAGACTGTCGGATTCAGTCAGGTCAGGATTCACTCCATAAATTTGCAATGTAAACAAAAAAATCGTTAGATTTCAAACAATTTGATGTGTATCACTCTCAAAATCCGTGTGACATTTCGGTCCCGTTCCACGGATAAGCGAGAGTCTACTGTATATCAACCGCCAGTGTTTGGCAGCTGTCACCCGGATAACGAAAGTGCTGGATAACGAAAAAGTTGAGTGATCAAAATTTTCGGACCTAAATGCCCACTCGAGTCTCCTAAATTTAGAGAAAATCTACAGTTGGCAACACTGATTTTTTTTCATAATAAAACCGCGCGTTTTTCTCCACAAAAATAATTATTTTCTTTATTTTCTCATTCACAATGTCAATGGGAATAAATACACTTATGAGAAATAGAGTATCACGGTAATTCTCTAACTACTTCCAACAATTTTTGGGGTATTTCCTAAAGCATTCATTCTCAAGATCTCGCAATCACTCGTTCGGTCGGAGGCTGATAAAGCGACTCATAAATTCGGCTATTACACATTTAAAGGGACTTTCACTTGGTCTCGTCTCCAGGTTTGCTTTGAAACAGTGGAAACAGGTACTCCTTGGCCATTGTGTAAGCCAGACCAATGGTCAGAGCACCGACAACAGTCCCTTGCGCCGCTACTCGAAGCTGCATCAGGAAGACACTGGTGCTCATTGTGCCCCTGTGCTTGTACTTGTAAGCCCCAATAACTCCGGCTGCCAGGAATCCAACAATACCTGCAATTGAGAGATTTTAGGGGACGTGCAGAAATTCACGGTGAAGCATCAAGGTCATTGCCAATGGATTAGATAACGATGCTATTAATCAGGCTAAATCTCACCGATAGGCATGAAGGGGGATTCCTTGGCTTTCCTAGCCAACTTGGATCCATGAGTCTCCTCTCCATAGTCCACAATTTTAGCGCTTGGAGCCATTACTTTTGGTCAGGAACTGCTAAAAAGCCACAAGAATGACCATGAACTACTTTCAGAAGCGTCTCCTTCGGATATCCCTCACCTTATTTACAGACACTCCGTCAAATCACAACACAGTCACTCTCCAAGCAAAGCTTCCACAAATATTCGGGAATTTTGAATTTTCTGGGGACCAGAAAAAAGACTTTCTAAACTTCTGAGAAATTCACATGGATTTTGATGCAATTGATGACGTCACAGTGACTTTTTGGATGCAATCAGATGGTTTATTTTTTTATCCCAGTCGAGTTTAACCTCACATTTGATTCAAAGCTACAAATCTCCAGAAATCACCAAATATTTAACTACTGACTTCACAAACTTGTTAAATATCCACGATAATGGGTTTTCTATTTACCAAATTCTTCCAAAATTTCGGATTTACTGAGAATTTTGCAAATCCGTGATTTTCCAACTCGTCTAAATACAAAATTCCACTCAAACAATCTTGACGAATATTTAACGGAAAACACAGTAGCGCGCGTTTTTCATATTTTGTCAGTGAATTATATGGCCTTTTTCATGTGTGCAAGGAAAATTTGTTTTCTTTAGTTTTTTTGTAAATTTCCATAGATTTTAAAGTAAAAATTATATGAATTCTGAAGAAATATTTTTAAGAAAAACTCCAGGAAATGAAAATGTGCAAGAAAACTATATTTATCAATTTATTGTACTGAAATTGTGGTGATAAGTGGTGAGAAATTCATCAGTGTTTAAGTGATAATATTTAGTTTTATCTTAAAAAATACATTTATTTTAGTTAAGGATATTAAATTACAGTGTATAAGTGGAAATAGAGTGAGAAAATTTGACCTAAATTTTTAAAAAATCATAAATTAATTTAGTGTAAAACCATAACCTCTAAAAACTAAATTTCTGAAATTTCTAGTTTTAGCGATAAGAAAACTAAATTCTATCTGAAATAACAATTGTACGTGTGCAAGAATATCCAGAAACAGCAAAAATGATCCTGTTCAATAACAATTCACTGGATGTCTCACAGCAACCTCTGGTAAGTCATCAATTACAAAGTATTTTTCTGATCGTTGAGCATAATCCTTTTTCAACTTGTCACCCACGAAGCATAAATGGTAGAAGATATCAAATTCTGGTCTTCGGTGACCCCCAATAAAAAATATAAGCTTCGGTCGCTTTTCTTCCTTTTTCTCCTTACCCTTTCCGACCCCTACAAAAAATATTCTTTTGGATTTTTTTCAAAATTTTCTCAATGATTTTCTGATTATATAAAACCGGAAATTTTGATATTTTGCATTATTGAAAGTCAAAGTTCAATTCAATTTGGAGGACGTATTTTACAACCGTTTTGTGGCCCTTTATGGCCTCTACACACTAGAGAAATTTATGCCCATAAAAAAAAATAATAAAAATCTTTAATCAATGCTGTTGTTTGAAAATTCGTGACCATTGAGCTTAAATATTTAGTGTACCTATAGCAAATAGTTAAAGATTTACAAAAAATATCCTAGATTCCTACAACCTTCTAAATACTTTGCGATTACAAATAAACAATAGAAAGAAATTATCTTAGGTATAGTCAGGAAAAAACATTTTCTCTATGGGCCACGGGCGTCACGGGTGACAAAATCGTCCTTAAAGAGTTAAACTTGTATTTATTTTTAATAATAATAATAATTATAATAATAATAATAATAAGGTTAAGAGTAGCAAGTAATTGATTATTTTTTCGGAAATTGTTAGCTGAATTTTTAATTGGCCTTTTCTGTTTGTTCAAGAGCTAATACTCAAACCGTAAGAAAGGTAAGAGATATTGACTTCGGGTCCCGGACAAAATCCCGAAAGCCAAAATCCCGAACGCCAAAATCCCGAAAACCAAAATCCCGAATGGGCCAAAATCCCGAATGGGCCAAAATCCCGGAAGCCAAAATCCCGAATGGGCCAAAATCCCGGAAGCCAAAATCCCGAATTCTTAAAAGTGTCATAGCTACTCCCACGATTGCACCCGCGCTTTCTGGAGGCAAAGGGAAATCTTCTGTGGCTTGGAAAATTATTCTAAACATTTTCCCCCATATAATTTCATCCCTTTCAGGATTTTAAACATTCGGGATTTTGGCTTTCGGGATTTTGGCTGCCACCGACTTCCTATTACTTTTGACCCCCCTTCTTTAAAATGATTATCCCCTCCAAAACCATGTTTTTTTTTGGTTTTTCTCAAAATTGGCCCAAGTATTTTCAATGATTTTCGGTAGTCTAGCTAGGCAAATGGTTATACAATCCTATAACTAACAAATTCCCAATTTTGAATGATTGAAGTTTAAATATATCAACCACTTTAATTTATTCGGTTATAAACAGTTATATACCAGACTCCCAGACTGGAACATCTTCTAAGGATCGATTGGATCTTGAAGATTGGATTGTGTATTAATTTCATTCTTAATGGCGCTGGCACATCTTTTCAATTGAGTAAAATTCAATCGTTTGAAATTTCACTGCTCACTCTTTCAAACTAAAATAAGATATGTTTATCTCTTTCCCACAAATGAAATTTGAAATTCAAATTGAAAATGAAACTGAAATTTCAATTTTCATTTGACAGAAAGCGATAAACATAGTTAGATAGATAATTTATTTAATCAACAATGTGTTAATAGCACGTTACAATAGGAATTTTGTGAGATGTTTGTGCTTTCGCGTCCATCGCCGTCTTAGCGTTGGTGTCTAACCTCCAGAGCGAAACGGTGGAAAAGCTCTTTCGTAGTTTGTATATGCCATGGTAAATTATTCATCAAATGTATGATAAAAAACCTTGTAGCAAAATCTTTTCACATAAAATCATATTTTATTTTGAAAGAGTGAGAGGTGAAATTTCAATCGATTGAATTTTATTCAATTGAAAAGGTATGCCTGCGCCATAAAATTCTACATATAGAGAAAATTTCTGGGATTTTTTTTTTCTCTTGGTTAAGCTCTATCCTCAGGTTTTCAGTGGAAACGGATCACCTGTTCCTCAAACAAATTAATCCCAGATGTATTAATTTTCCAAGAATTTCAATAAATCCCGATATGCATTTTGAAGATAATTTTACAAAGTAGACACGAAGACTCGAAGATGAATTTTGAAATGTGTAGAGTAGAGGGTATAGTAAAAAAATCTAAACGCTTTATCAGTTTTATTTTAAAAGCAATTTCAAGTACAAAAAAAAAGAAACTTCAGGGATATTCGCAAACTGTCCCCCTCGTAGCTTCAAATATCCTTATACGGAATGTCGTAGGTTTGAAGTCGGTCGTATTTAGTGGAATATCACTGAGGTATGCTAATGGAAGATGACAGGAATGGAACCAGAGGTATCCATCTGTATCGACGTTGATCTCGGAAACGAACTGAAGGGCTTCTGATTCGAAAACAGTTGCGATTGTATCAGTATTCAGGGGTAGTTGGGTATTCCAGCATCGAATCTTCTTTGACTGCAATTCTGCGAAGAACATTATCCCAGTCGCTGAATCAAAGACTTGCTTGAAGGCTTGTGAATGACATCCTCGGTGTCCGATTAAGAAGAATTCTAACGGATTGTATTTCAAGGGAGTTCTCTGGGGAGTCTTTAAAAGTTTTGTTGATACAATGTACTCTGAAGTACTTGAACCAGGAGCAAAATAAGCGTTTCTACTCCCAGTATTGTCTGTCCATCCAAGTGCTACATTCATAATTCCAAGTCTAAAATCATAATTGAAGTAATTGTTGAAGACCATCTGAGATTCAGTAATTATAGGTCCCATTGAAGGGTCGGAAAATGCCCAGAAACTTCCTCTTTTATAGTCGTATACTGTTAAACTGCTATCCATAGTATTTGTAATGTACAGGAAGACATCATCGCAAGATTTCCTTGCTTGATGATCTATTGCGATATAAACGAATCCAATGGGGTTCTTCCAAAAGTTATTTGGAATGTCTATTCGCCGAATTACTGGAAATTGTCTCCTTTGGCATGCATTTGAAGGTAAATCAAAAACAATAATTGCTGGATTTTGAACATTGTAAACTTCACTGACTCCATAAGAAAGCACACCGGTATCCACGACATAAAGACGATTGCACTGATCATCAATATTTGGATGATATACTGAAATTATTGAATACTCTGTAATAGGATTGGATAGTTCACTTTCGAAAAAATGAGTGTAATATCCAGCGGAATATGTTGTATAGTCACTGTTCAATTGTCGGGAGTATTTGTCAAATCCTTCGTAAAAATATGACTTCAGAGTGTTTCTTCTGTAGCTTGGAAATCCCCAAAGTTTAGGACTACTTTCTTTGTCATAGTCAGCCACACAGAAAGCATTGAGAGTTGATGGAACTCCTGCTCGAATTCTTCCAACGGTAGCCAGCATTATTCCACTTTTTGCATGATAACCAATTCCGACGACATCGTTGTTAGCAGGGATGTGATATGGATACTTTCCGATTAAGGTATCATCTGAAAGAGTTCACTTTTAATTTTCTTCAATACTTAAAGTTTAATTGAGAACCTACCTTCATAGGGCAAGTTCTCATAATATACATCCTTCCAGTAATACATTTCCTCCACTCCATAGTTCTTGTATCCTCTTATAGTATTCAAATATCCAAAAGATGCTAATATCACTAACAAAATGTTCTGCTTCATCGTCAAGCCACTATGATACTGACTTATTCAAGATCTTCTTCGGTGCTTTTATACCAAGGAGTTCTCTATGGAACGGAGCCTAGAATGCTTTATTCTTTGTACCGCACTCTCAATAACATTTCTCAGAAATTCCAGTATCCTTAAACCTTAATTTACATAAGCTGTCTAATATTTAAATTTTTGCAAAAACATATCTCTCATAAATCTTTGAAAAAAACTGGCACCTCTTGGTTGAAAAATAAAAGAATCGTATCTTGTTTTTCTGTACGTTGTGGAAATGATTTTAAGAATGGATTAAGATGTAAGAAATCAACGGGATACGTTGTGCATATATTTCGCAAAAGTAAAAGAGGACATTCCTATTTCCATATATTTTAAATTTAAAAAGAACAACGAAAGAAAAAACATAATGGGCTTTAAACTCTTGTGAGTCCGAGGTTTCAGAGAATTTTTCGTTCTCATCGTTTTTTAGTATCCACAAGATTAAAACCGATTTCATAAATCATCTGAAAATTCGTCTAACATATCGTAAAAGTTAACTAATTGATTTTAGCTTAAATTTTCTAATTCTTTTAAATAAATTTAGTTCTAGTCCGAATTGGTTTAGAACCGAACTTACAGGGGTTGAAGGTTTGATCTTCAAAATCGGAAGGAAAAGCTGTATTTAAAATTTTATGAAAAATAGATTTTTATTCATGGATTAGTGGGAGGTTAATAGCCCGTGTAAAAAAGTCAATACCCCATTGAATTATACAGAATTAAGAGGAGAGATGAAAATTAATATAACTTTTATAAATAAGAATAAAATATAATTTGAAATGAAACAAAACCTTTAAAAAATGGACAGATCACGAATTATTGGGTTCTTTGCGTTCTTTTAATTAGATTTACATTGAAAATATCTTTAAATAATTAGTGCCATATTGCGACCGTATACGTATATAAGCTGAAGTCAAAGTGGGAAATTCGATCTATTTTTTTGTTCTTCAATTTGACTTTATTTTGCCAACGTTTCGATTCTGAATGGGATCTTCTTCAAGGCATCAAAGTGCTTAGGAGAACCACCGTCAGGGAAAAGACATAAAAATGCACTAAAATTCTTTAAAAAGAATTATCAAAAATAATATAGAGTTTATTGACGATTCAAACAGATTTGTGACGGAACATCTTTAAAATCGTAATAAAAAAAATCACTTTCTTCTTGTTTTTAAGATTTATTCTCAGACACTCTGGTTCAGACGTTGCACTGCATTCGGAACACGTTTCCCAAACAGGTTACTCTCAGATGCAATATTTCTGCTAAGAATTTCCATAATACCGATTTGCATTTTGAAGATGACCTACCTTCTTAAAGTTTGGAGGTGGTCAACACAATAGGAATTTTACGAGGTAGACACAATGTTGGAGAATGAATTCACGAACTAGTTTTTCGAAGTCTGGTTTGCCAACATTCTTTTAATGTCTTTATTTTATAATCCACAAAGCATATAAACAAAAATAAATCCTATCCTCAAATATAAAAATATGGATATTCACAAGCTGTCCCTCTGATGGCTTTAAATATCCTTACACGGAATGTTGTGGGTGTAAAATTAGTCATATTAAGAGGAATATCACTGAGATATGTGAAGGGCAGATGACTAGAATGGAACCAGAGGTATCCATCTTCATCGACGTTGATCTCGGAAACGAACTGAAGGGCTTCTGATTCAAAAACAGTTGCGATTGTATCAGTATTCAGGGGTAGTTGGGTATTCCAGCATCGAATCTTCTTTGACTGCAATTCTGCGAAGAACATTATTCCAGTCGCTGAATCAAAGACTTGCTTGAAGGCTTGTGAATTACATCCTCGGTGTCCGATTAAGAAGAATTCTAAAGGATTATATTTAAATGGTGTTTTCCTGGAATTCTTTAGAAGTTTAGTTGACACGATGTATTCTAAAGTACTTGAACCAGGTGCGAAATAAGCGTTCCTATTCCCACTATTATCTACCCATCCAAGTGCTACATTCATAATTCCAAGTCGTATTTCGTAGTTGAAATAATTATTAAAAACGTTTTTCGCATCGGAAATAATAGGTCTCATTGAGGGATCGTTAAATGCCCAGAAGTTTCCTTTCTTATAGTCGTAAACAGTTAAGCTGCTGTCGAAGGTATTCGTAATGTATAGGAAGACATCATCGCAAGATTTCTTTGCTTGATGGTCGATTGCGATATAAACGAATCCTACGGGATTCTTCCAAAAATTACTAGGAATCTCTTTTCTCCGAATTACTGGAAATTGTCTCCTCTGACATCCATTTGAAGGTAAATCAAAAACAATAATTGCAGGATTTTGAACATTGTAAACTTCACTGACTCCATAAGAAAGCACACCGGTATCCACAACATAAAGACGATTGCACTGATCATCAATATTTGGATGGTATACTGAAATTATTGAATACTGTCCAATGGAATTAATTTTATCACTTCCAAAAAAATGATTGTAGTATCCAGCTGAGTATGTTGTATAGTCACTGTTCAATTGTCTGGGGTATTTGTCAAATCCTTCGTAAAAATATGATTTCAGAGTATTTCTTCTGTAGTTCGGAAATCCCCAAAGTTTAGGACTACTTTCTTTGTCATAGTCAGCTACACAGAAAGCATTGAGAGTTGATGGAACTCCTGCTCGAATTCTTCCAACGGTAGCCAGCATTAATCCACTTTTTGCATGATAACCAATTCCGACGACATCGTTGTTAGCAGGGATGTGATATGGATACTTTCCGATCAAGGTGTCATCTGAAAGAGTTCACTTTTAATTTTCTTCAATACTTAAAGTTTAATTGAGAACCTACCTTCATAGGGCAAGTTCTCGTAGTATACATCCTTCCAGTAGTACATATCCTCCACTCCATAATTCTTATATCCTTTTACAATAGTCAAATATCCAAAAAATACCCAGATCACTAACAAAACGTACTGCTTCATCGTCTAGACATCACAATACTGACTGTTTAAAATCTTACATCGTGTTTTTATATCCTATGAAATAGGATCCTACTGGACTGTTGATTGCTTCGAAAACAAGTTTTCAAAATCCCCAAGATGTTGTTGTTCAAATTTACATAAGCCCATAAGTTGCTTATTATTTTTGTTTCGCAAAAATCTGTCTCCCGAAAACTGGCTCCACAATACTCCTTTACAAAAATAGAAAAAATGCATAATGTTTCGTCATCATGACTTTGAGAATAGTTTATTTGGCGATACTATTCAAATCAACGGGAAATGTTGTGCCTTATAGAATTCGAGAATCTTTATATTAACGAATAGGGTCAATGAAACACCTCATGACCTATTAGCAATCTTTTAGTATCACTACTCTGAAAAAAAATGTTTTGTCAAATTAACAAGATAAGTTTGTAAAAAGGATGTTCTTTCATACAGAATATGGAAAAGTTTTGTCAAATCGGCAGCCAACTGGATTTTGTTAAAAGTTTGTCAAAAGGCTGTTTTTCTATACAAAATGCAAAAACAAGTTTTGTCAAATTGGTAAATAACATCCTTTTGACACAATTTCACCAAAATCCATTTGTCCGTTTAACAATTTTTTTTTTGGAGTAGGAAAACGAAATTTCAATAGGGGAAAGTGGTCTGTCTTTGAATGCGGCAGCCTTTGAATATCGTATTTTTTTCAGTTTTCTTTAAAGCATAAATTCTTATCTATTAACTATTAGATAGCTATTCATAATCCTCACAAGTCATCAAAAAATGCAGACCCTAGCTCTTATTTTCTAGGTGCTAGGGCAAAAAAAACGAAACTGAGCTCTAAACTGTAATTTTGATGTTCCACAATTCATGTGTTTTTTCATAATCAAAATAATTTTTCGAACAAATCTTCTATTGTGAGTCATAGAAAGTTATTCTTGGATGGTATTTCTCCAAATACATTTTGATTCAGATGAGACAAATTTTGTGGGTGATAAAAGTTTGCATATATTGTTTTGCGGCAGCCTTTGAATCTTAATGTTGTGTGCCTTTGAATCCTCTTTTTCCATACATTGAAACATCTGACAGCTTCCTGTCCGGGAGCAGAATAGAACTCCTACTTTGGTCTGACGAATGTCATACAAGTACTTGTAACATGTTATCTTGCTCCGGCCGGGATGTTTCAAACTGACAATCGGCAACTTCAATGGCGTTTTATTACAAATTTTCAAGTGAAAAACAGAGCTTCAGAAAAATGTAAAAAATGTTGTTGTATAATGATTTTTGACTACAGTGGTGGTTTTATTGAGTGCATTATGGTTCATGCTAATCAATTATGGGACACTTAATGTTACAGCCCTAATATTCTCAGTGAAAAATTAAGATTCAAAAGCTGCCCAACCACATTCAAAGGCAGGCCATGCAGGCTGCCTTTGAATATATCGACATCACATTTTCAAGTTCCTCACCAGGAAAAACTGAGGACTTGCGAGTCCTGAATGGGGTAAGCATAGAAGCTTAATGAACAAGAGAATTTTTTGGTGTAGTGCAAAGTAAAACTCATGTTGTAGTTTACTCTGAAAAAAATCTCAAATTTTGAACATCATTTTTCGTTCAAAGGCAGACCACTTTCCCCTACTTTACTTTATTGGAATAGGTAGATTAATGGAAAAACATCATATGACTTACATTTAATTAGATACATCAAATAAATTTCGATATTTTGACGAAAGGGCCATCAATTATTATAGATGTATTTGATTGCTTGTTTTACTTATAAATACCTATTAAAAATTCTTCTACTGAATCCATAGCCAGTATCACACACAGTCCCTTTAATAGCTTCAGATGCCTTTACACGATAAGTCCGAGAGTTTATGTTAGTTAAATCAAGAGGGACATCACTAAGAAAGCTAACTGGAAGTTGAGAAGTATGAAACCAGAGATATCCCTCCTCATCTAAATTGAGATCTATACCAAATTGCAGTTTTTCTGATTCAAAAACTACACCGATCGTATCGGGATTGAGTGGTAGTTGGGTATTCCAGCATCGAAGCCTGTGCGATTGCATTTCAATGAAAAACATGACACCGGTAGATAAGTCTAAGATTTGCTTGAAACTTTGGGAGTTACATCCGCGATATGCAATCAAAGAGAAATCTCCTGAGTTGTAGTTCGATGGTGCTCGCTTCCGATCCTTCAACACTTTGGTTGAAACAATATACTGTCCAGTACTTGCTGCAGGGAAATAGTAAGCATTCCGATTCCCTTTTTTGTCAGGCCATCCAAGAACCACATTTAAAATTCCAATTGGAAGCTCATAATTGAGGTAATTATTAAAGACCATTCTCGATTCAACTCCGATAGGATTGAAAGAAGGTTCCTTGAAGGTCCAGAAATTTCCTTTTTTGTAGTCATAGACTGTTAAGGTGTTGTCACCATAAGAATTTGGAATGTATAGTATGACGTCGTCACAAGAACCCTTTGGTTGATAGTCAAGAGTGACGTAGCAAAAACCAGTAGGATCGTTCCACAAATGATTAGGTATTTCGACTCTTCTAATTACTGGAAATTTTCGTGTTTGGCATCCATTTGACGGTAAATCAAAGACAATGAGCGCTGGATTCTGGACATTGTACACTTCAGTTGCACTATAATGTAGCAATCCGGTATCCATAACATAAAGTCGATTACACACGTCATCAATGTTCGGACGGTATACAGACACTATTGAGAAATCTTCAAGAGGATTGTAGTTTCCATAAAAGTGGTTGTAATATCCGGCAGAATACTTTTGAGCTTTTCTCCTGAAGCTTCGAGAACGGGAATAATCAGTAGTTCCTTCATAAAATGACGCCTTTAAAGTATTCTGTTCGTAATTGGGAAAACCCCAAAGATGAGGACTACTTCCCTTTTCGTAATCGGACACACAAAATGCATTGAGAGTTGATGGTACTCCTGGACGAATTCGACCAACATTAGTTATCATTAATCCACTTTTTGCATGATAACCAACGCCATAAACATCGTTGTTAGTTGGGATGTGATAGGGATACTTTCCGATCAATGTATTATCTGGAAAAGGATAATAATTTTTTTTATTCGTTCTTGTTTGTTTCCGTAATTTATTTCACCATCAAGAGGAAGATCCTCGTACATCACTTCCCGCCAGTAATACATTTCTTCCACTCCATTGTTCTTAACTCCACCAATAGCACAGAATAAAGGTAGAACCACACAAAATTGAATAACTTTCTTCATCTTGAGATGCCACAGCAAAACTGACTTCTTCTAAAATTTTGTGTGTGCTTTTATACTGCAAAAATCAATCTAAAAGCATTTTGTAATAGATATAGAGGAAAAATCTAAAATTTGCATCTAAATCGCCTTCACAAAACACCGTTTTTTTTATATAAAACTTTAATATCATGAAATTCTTTTTCTATCAATTTTATTATCCCATGCTTAAAATCCATTGATAAGGTACAGACAAATAATTTTAAAATGGGTGAGCAAAAGCGAAGCGCTGTGATCCTTCATTCTGAATTTTACTAGTAATTCGCATACAATTTATTCTGTACGAGAGAAAAGTTATTTCTGGAACATGATGTTGAATATGCAGTGAAAGAACATTATGGCATTTCAGTACTCAATACTACAATGTGTTAATTGAACACCAGTAATACAAATTCCATTATTTTCTCGACACATTCATTCTCAAATAATACCTACAAGGGATGCTAAAACAATTCTTCCATATACACCATCAGCATTAAATTCGTGTCATAGACTGTGTTGCTTCACCCCCAACCTGTGCATGTTTTCTCTTTCTTGGTTATCAAGTTGTTCAAAGTTCAGTTCAAAGTTCAAGTATTTGAGTCAGGGACAATAATTGTGTTCACGTGTTCGAACATTAACTCAAATATTTTTGTATGTTTTTTTACTGTTCCATTTTTACAGAGAAAGCAGTAATCCCTCGATTTTTCACCCACCTCCCTCCGAAATTTCCATTCTCCGCGAACCACTTTTTTCTTGCCATATTATTCGCGTTTGAGATGATCTCGGAGAAGTGATGTCACATTGATCGTCCGTACGTCCGTCTGTATGTTATCTTTAGGCCAAACGGTCAGAGATATAGTCTTGGAGCTTTCGAGGGACCCTCCATAAACCAAACTTCACATCATTAATACAACCTTTAATTTTGTCCTATCCCTCCCCTTCCCTTCCAAAACCATGTTTTTTGGACTTGTACGATAACCGATTAGAAACGTGATTCGAAACACGTATGTCTCAACTGAACATATTTGAAACTGGTGGAAAAATTTTGCAATTTCTGATAAGACTAAACCGGTTCCAATCAGTAATATTCCAGAATAAAAAACCGGTTGTAAACTTGGTTATAAGCCGATAAGTAATTTTCGTCAGAAAATCAATTACATTACTCCTAAGATAGTTATATGGTAAGGAACCGACGTAATAATTTTTGACAATAATCCCGTGATCGTCGGATGGGAAATTTCAGCCCAGAATAAAAAACTCTTCTTCCCAAAGCTTTCGATGCCCTACGCACCTTCTTTAGTGTCTACAGGAGCAATTTTATTACCCAAAATTAAATTACAATTATATACTTTTTCATCTTCATCTTTTTCACTCACTCGAAAAGCTCACTCCTAAGCTTTTTTGGGCGATCATTTGAGTAATTTATGAATCGTAAACGCGGTAAATGATGTGAAAGTACTTTTAAGATTCAGCATCGAAATCACGAAATCGAGTATTTTGCAAAAAATATTACACGAGAATCTTTACATTTATAAATACGTATTTCAGACAGAAAAGCTTTTTAATGAAACTGTAAATACATTTTGTTACTTAGTACATACTTTTAATCTCTATTAAAAAGCCTTGTACTGAATCGTTAACCCAGTATCACATACAGTCCCTTTAATAGCTTCAGATGCCTTTACACGATAAGTTCGAGAGTTTATGTTAGTTAAATCAAGAGGTACATCACTAAGAAAGCTAACTGGAAGTTGAGAAGTATGAAACCAGAGATATCCCTCCTCATCTAACATGAGGTCTGCACCAAATTGCAATGCATCGGATTCAAAAACTACACCAATCGTATCGGGATTGAGTGGTAGTTGGGTATTCCAGCATCGAAGTCTGTGCGATTGCATTTCAATGAAAAACATTACACCACTGGATAAATCAAAAACTTGTTTGAAACTTTGGGAGTCACATCCCCGGTATGCAATTAAAGAGAAATCTCCTGGGTTGTAATTTGATGGCGCACGTTTGCGGTCCTTCAACACTTCGGTTGAAACAATATACTCTCCAGTACTTGCTGCAGGGAAGTAGTAAGCGTTCCGGTTCCCATTTTTATCTGGCCATCCCAAAGCCACATTTAAAATTCCAATCGGAAGCTCATAATTCAAGTAATTATTGAAAACCATTCTTGATTCAACTACGATAGGATTGAAAGAGGGATCCTTAAAACTCCAGAAATTTCCCTTTTTGTAGTCATAAACTATTAAGGAATTGTCACCAAAAGAATTGGGAATGTATAGTATGACGTCGTCACAAGAACCCTTTGGTTGATAGTCAAGAGTGACGTAGCAAAAACCAGTAGGATCGTTCCACAAATGATTAGGTATTTCGACTCTTCTAATCACTGGAAATTTTCGTGTTTGGCATCCATTTGAGGGTAAATCAAAAACAATGAGCGCTGGATTCTGAACATTGTACACTTCAGTTGCACTATAATGAAGCAATCCGGTATCCATAACATAAAGCCGATTGCATTTGTCATCGATATTTGAACGGTATACATTCATTATTGAGAAATCTTCAAGAGGATTGTAGTTGCCATAAAAATGATTGTAATATCCTGCAGAGTACTTTTGAGCCTTTCTCCTCAGACTTCGGGAACGGAAATAATCAGTAGTTCCTTCGTAAAAAGATGCCTTTAAAGTATTCATTTCGTAGTTGGGAAAACCCCAAAGATGAGGACTACTTCCTTTGTCGTAATCGGCCACACAAAATGCATTGAGAGTTGATGGTACTCCTGGACGAATTCGACCAACATTAGTTATCATTAATCCACTTTTTGCATGATAACCAACGCCATAAACATCGTTGTTAGTTGGGATGTGATAGGGATATTTTCCAATCAATGTATTATCTGGAAGGGGGTATTATAATTGTTTATTCGTTCTTGTTTGCTTGTGGCATTTATTTTACCATTAAGAGGAAGATTCTCGTACATCACTTCCCGCCAATAATACATTTCTTCCACTCCATTGTTCTTAACTCCACCAATAGCACAGAATAAAGCTACAAACACGCAAAATAAAATGACTTTCTTCATCTTGAGGTGCCACAACAAAACTGACTTCTTCTAAAGTTTTGTGTGTGCTTTTATACTGAAAAATTCAATCTGCGACGAGTTTTGTAAAAGTGATTATGGAGAAAAGAATTCATATTTTTTTATGTAAATCACTTTTATAAAATACGTTTTTCTCCCAAAAAATACACATCATGAAATTCTTTTACCATCAATTTTATTACTCCAAGGCCTAAATCCATTGATAAGGTACAAGCAATTAATTTTAAAAGTGTGATCAAAAGAAAGCGCTGAGATTCTACATTCTGAATTTTACCTGTAAATCGTATACAATTTATTTATTCAAGAGATAACGACTATTGAAGAAATCTTGAAATGAAAATATGGTCAAATGATGATACGAAAAATTCTTCGAAGAATAAATATGCTTGAGAATTTTATCTGATACTGTACCTTGAAAAATGCTTTTGCAACGATTGTTTGGACGGTTTGGACAGATCATGTTGTTCAAAATTCAAGGATCTGAGTCAGGGACAAAATCTTCGTGTTTCAGAAGATTACTGAGAAATTATGTCTCGCTGTTTGTCAGTCTATCCATGTATAAGTTATCATTTCTACAGTCCAAAAGGTCAGAGATAGAGACTTGGGACTTTCGAAGGACCTCTCCATAAGTTAGTCTTCATATCTTTAACAAGTATTATCTATATTTTTCCTTCACCCTTCCCGTTTACTCGAAAGCAGATTGCTCAAAAACACGTCGTAGGATTTTCTTTGCATTTGTTAATTTATTTTTTTTTTTATTTTTGAGGTATTGTATAACATCGAAAACACGAGTTCGAGTATTTCGCAAAGCATAGGTCGCTTTGCCGCCCCCCCTTTATTCTGCAAAAACAGCAAAAATATGTCTCCCAAAAATCTTGAAACTGGCTCCACAATACTGCTTCACAAATAAAAAAAAATCACATCAAAAAAATGTTCATCATCATTTTTAACCATTTTCAACCGCCTATACATATTCGGGCCACGAGAGACAGAAAATTTTGTTTCATATGAAAATCTTCAGTTTCGTAAATAAAGTTTATTAAAGAAATTGTGGATACATTTAATTACTTATTTTACTCATAATTTCTAGTAAAAAAATCTTCTACTGAATCCATAGCCAGGATCACATATAGTCTCTTTAATAGCTTCAGATGCCTTTACACGATAAGTTCGAGAGTTTATGTTAGTTAAATCAAGAGGGACATCAGTAAGAAAGCTAACTGGAAGATGAGAAGTGTGAAACCAGAGATATCCCTCCTCATCTAACATGAGGTCTGCACCAAATTGCAATGCATCGGATTCAAAAACTACACCAATCGTATCGGGATTGAGTGGTAATTGGGTATTCCAGCATCGAAGTCTGTGCGATTGCATTTCAATGAAAAACATTACACCAGTAGATGAATCGAAAACTTGTTTGAAACTTTGGGAGTCACATCCCCGGTATGCAATTAAAGAGAAATCTCCTGGGTTGTAGTTTGATGGTGCACGTTTGCGGTCCTTCAACACTTCGGTTGAAACAATATACTCTCCAGTACTTGCTGCAGGGAAGTAGTAAGCATTTCGATTCCCATTTTTATCTGGCCATCCCAAAGCCACATTTACAATTGCAACTGGAAGCTCGTAATTGTGATAATTAAAGACAATTTTCGATTCCGCAGCAATAGGATTGAAAGAGGGAATTATTAAAAGTCCAGAAACTTCCTTTTTTATAGTCATAGACCGTTAAAGAGTTGTCACCGAAGGAATTTGCAATATACAGTATGACGTCGTCACAAGAACCCTTTGGTTGATGATCATGGGTGATGTAGCAGAAACCAGTAGGATCGTTCCACAAATGATTAGGTATTTCGACTCTTCTAATCACTGGAAATTTTCGTGTTTGGCATCCATTTGAGGGTAAATCAAAAACAATGAGCGCTGGATTCTGGACATTGTACACTTCAGTTGCACTATAATGAAGCAATCCGGTATCCATAACATAAAGTCGATTACACACGTCATCAATGTTCGGACGGTATACAGACACTATTGAGAAATCTTCAAGAGGATTGTAGTTTCCATAAAAGTGATTATAATATCCGGCAGAATACTTTTGAGCTTTTCTCCTGAAGCTTCGAGAACGTGAATAATCAGTAGTTCCTTCATAAAATGACGCCTTTAAAGTATTCATTTCGTAGTTAGGAAAACCCCAAAAATGAGGACTACTTCCTTTTTCGTAATCGGCCACACAGAAAGCATTGAGAGTTGATGGTACTCCTGGACGAATTCGACCAACATTAGTTATCATTAATCCACTTTTTGCATGATAACCAACGCCATAGACGTCGTTGTTAGTTGGGATGTGATAGGGATATTTTCCGATCATTGCATTATCTAGAAAAGGGTAATAATTTTTTTATTCGTTCTTGTTTGTTTCCTTAATTTATTTCACCATCAAGAGGAAGATTCTCGTACATCACTTCCCGCCAGTAATACATTTCTTCCACTCCATTGTTCTTAACTCCACCAATAACACAGAATAAAGGTAGAACAATACAAAATTGAATAACTTTCTTCATATTGAGGTGCTAAAAAATAACTGACTTCTTTCAAAATTTTGTGTGTGCTTTTATACTGCGAAAATCAATCTGAAACAAGTTTTGTAGAATAGAGGAAACATATCTAAAATTTGCTTGTAAATTACTTTAAGAGAATACCGTTTTTTGAATAAAACTTCACATCATAAAATTCTTTTACTATCAGTTTTATTACTCCACGGTTTAAATCTATAGATATGGTACAAGCAATTAATTTCAAATGAGTGATCAAAAGAGAAGCGCTGTGATTCTACATTCTGAATCTTACTCGTAAATCGTATACAATTTATTTGGAAAATTCAAAAAAGAGGTAGGGTAAGTGTGCCAAATTCCGGTCAGCTTGCAATTTTGGCCACCTTTTTTGGTCCTCGAATTTCCATGAACTTTTAGACTTTACGTACTCTAGAGATTATACAACGCAAAAGAATAACAAAAAATGTAGCTTCGACAAACGAGATGACGTGAAAAAGATATTGGAAGAATTCCTGAAGGGCAAGGAACTATGAGAATGAAGGTGGCCGAAATAGGGTACCAAAGCTATGTCTATATTTTTATTCATTTTAAAATGTATTAAGAATGATTTTAGAGTAAATAAAGACGGTAAACTCTTTACAAGGCTCCAAGCAACACTCTTTCAGAAGAAAGAATAAAAAAATCAATTTGTATTTAAAATATTGCATTTCAAACTTGAGACTTTGACGCTTGCATGCAACTATGCCGAAATTTGGCACACTTACCCTAATAACTATTATTTAAGAAGTCTCGAAATAAAAAAAATAGTCAAGTGATGATACGAAAAACATTTCGAAGTGTAATTGTATTTACAATTTCGAAATTTTTCCAAATTTTTGCTGCTTAGTTTTTTTTGTGTTCTTACTGAATGAACTTAAGGATGAGAGAATTAAAGTTTCCAAACCTTATTCCTCACTCTCCGACCTTCTTTAAATTATTAAATACATAATGAACTGTTAAGGTATCGTTTTTTCAAAGTTGTGCCCGGGAAATGCGACATTTTTTCGAAAATATACACTTTTAGAGTACAAATACGAATTTCCTTTCAGAAGGTTTTTAGGTGAAGTAGAATGGATTGTAACATTGCATTTGAACAGTAAAATATTTAATTTAATAATACAAATCGCATACTGTCCCCTTAATGGCTTCAGAAACTGTTATCCGGAACGTTGTTGGTGTAAAATTAGTCATATCTAGAGCAATATCACTGAGGAATGTGAGTGGAAGGTGGCAGGAATGGAACCAGAGATATCCATCAAAATCTACAAATATCTCAGAAACGAAGGCTAATGCCTCTGATTCATAAACAACACCAATCGTATCAGGATTTAATGGTAAATTGGTGTTCCAGCATTGCACTTGTTTTGACTGCATTTCTGCAAAGAAGATGACGCCAGTTGAAAGGTCAAATGTTTGCTTAAAAGTTTGCGATTTGCATCCTCGATATCCAATTTGGAGAAAATCCTCGAAGTTGTACTTAAAAGAAGTTTTCGGGGAGGTTTTTAGGACTTTAGTAGAAACGACATTTTCTGCAAAACCAGCTCCAGGCGCGAAATATGCGTTTCTATTTCCCTTCTTATCTTGCCATCCGAGAGCCACATTCATAATTCCAAGTATGAATTCATAATGGAAGTAATTGTTAAAAACCATTTTAGATTCAGCAATGATAGGTCCCATTGAAGGGCTGGAAAATGTCCAAAAACTTCCTTTCTTATAGTCGTAGACAGTTAAGCTGCTGTCGAATGTATTCGTGATGTACAAGAAGACATCATCGCAGGATTTCTTTGCTTGATGGTCGATTGCGATGAATACAAATCCAACAGGATTTTTCCAAAAGCTTATGGGAATCTCTATCCGCCGAATCACTGGAAAATGTCTCGTTTGACATCCATTTGAAGGTAAATCAAAAACAATTATTGCAGGATTTTGAACATTGTAAAGCTCACTGACTCCATAAGAAAGCACACCAGTATCCACAACATAAAGACGATTGCACTGATCATCAACATTTGGATGATATACCGAAATTATAGAAAAATCGTAATCACTGTAAGAGTAGTAATATCCTGGAGAATAGCCTCCTTCCTTCCTGCTTAAATTCCGAGCATAGTAAGCACTATTGTCATCGTAATAATATGCCTTCAATGTATTCTTATTATAGTCAGGAAATCCCCAAATATGAGGACTACTTCCTTTTTCGTAATCCGCCACACAGAAAGCATTAAGGGTTGATGGAACTCCTGGACGAATTCTTCCAACTGTAGTCAACATTAGTCCACTATTTGCATGATAACCAACTCCGAGGATATCGGTGTTGCTAGGGATGTGATAGGGATACTTTCCGATCAAGGTGTTATCTGCAAAATTTTATTTCACTCTTCACTTTGTCATATTTTAATTTCTATCAAACAATTGAGGAGCCCGGAGCATGAACTGGGTTTACATTTTGCACGAGCCAAAGCTGCGTTCCCATTTTAACGAGGAAGAATTGGGAATAAGAACTTTCGGTGGCAGAATTGTGAAAAGAATTTTAGGGAGCTAGAAATGGGATTGACTATCGGTGTGAGTTTGCTATATGTATTGGTGTCGCTTCTCTGTCGCATCTCTCCATGATTAGATGGGAGGCTGAAACAATATCTATACGGTACTTCTCATTCTCTATCGACAAAGATTATTTTGCACCATTTCGATTGAAAATATATTTTTCTGATTATTTTTCCTAAAATGATATGAACCAAATTTATTTTCTCAACAAAAAAAAAGTATGTAGAGTTGCTTTCGTTTTGAAGGGCTTTTTTTACAGGAATGAAAAAAAAATGTTTTTATGTAAGAACAAAACAATTTTATGATAAAATTTAGATCCTCATAAATCTTCTAAGAATTTTTTTTTTGTGATATGAGGCCATTTAGCCACAAAATTTCTCTTATATATTGGTATATATACAGTGGCGGCAACATTAATAGCACACTTCAGAAATTTCCCCAATTTGATGTTTTTATGTTACAATATCAATCTTTATACGTGATCATGCTTTATTTTTTTTTTAGAAAATGTAATGCCTATTGTCAATAAAAATTATAATTATTCAATATTCCTATCTTTTAAAACTAAGCGTTTTTGTAATTTTATGAGTTTTAAATAGCGCGCCTTCATTTTTTCTGAAAATTTTGCCTGAAACTTACTTTTGTTTTAAAATTCATTATATTCCTGTATTTTTGATCATTTTTAGGCATTAATGCCACAAATATCCGTAAAGTAAATTTATGAAAACTAAAAAATTGTGTTAATAAAGTATTTGGTACAGATATACAGTCTTTACGTAAAAAGATTAGGATAAATAAGAAATGGGAAAAAATAAATGAGCAGTAAAAAGTTAAAAATGGGCAGCAAAAAATTAAATTTTATCAGCAAATAATTCGAAATTAACAGTAAAAATATTGAATTTTTTCAGTAAAAAGTAAAATTTGGTCAGTAATAAGATAAGTTTGGTCAGTAAAAGCTTAGAATCGATCAGTGGAAATATTTGAGTTGATTAGTAAAAAATTGAAAGTGGTCAGCAAAAAAAGCAGTAAAAAATTAAAAATTAGCAGCAAAAAATTGAAAATTATCAGTAAAAAAATAAAAAGTGGTCAGCAAAAAATTAATAATGAGCAGTAAAAAACAAAAAAAGGTGATCAGTAAAAAATAAAAAATGTTCAGTAATTATTTGAGCATTGCTATATCAAGATTGTTCCCATGAATTGGTAAAAAATCGCAAAGGTTAAAATATAGGATTTTCATGGATGATTCTATTATTTTAAACGCAAGTGTATATAGAAAATTTTAAGCTCAAAAGTGAGGAATTTTCAAATTACTGCATTTATGAACGAATTTTAATATTTTTTGATATTTCCAAAATTTTTTAAGCAAAAATCTCTGGCCACTAGAAAGTACAATAACTATGCATATTATTTTTCGTTAGAGCGGAAATTATCATTCATTGATATTGTCAGAAAAAATATTTTTGGGCTGTTTTTGTCTCTGTCGTCCATAGAAGCAAAACATACACCGAATCAGATTCTATTGGATTTTCAAAGGTAAGACGATTCATTGATTTTGTTTACCGGTTTCATTTTTGTTGATTTTTGGTCAGTGAAAAGTATCTCTTCCTCAAAAGGGTATTCGTGGGCTCTTCATCCGGGTGAAATAAAATAGTCCGTGAGACGACTGAACTTCAAAAATTTTGTTGACATATGGTTCATGTTTTGGAGATTTTTCCAATTTATGTCTATATTGAACCAAATTCCCTACGCTTGTGTAAGAAAACCTGTCAAATATGGACATAAATTTCTCTAGTATAGATGCCATAAGAGTTTTACGTAAATTATAATTTTTTCCCGTGAAAACTTTCACAAATTGTTTAACTCTTTAAGGACGAGACACTTTTTACTGACGGAAAATCAACAATAAAAATAAAATCGACAAAGAAAAACAATAAAAAGTCTTACATCTAACCTTGGAAAATCCAACAGCGTCGGATTGGGTAGTTTTCTTACCTCTATTGACGATATAGGGACAAAAATAGCCCAAAAAATTAAGTATTTTTTCTGAAAATATCAATGAATGATAAATTTTCACTCTAATGAAAAATATGATGTATGAGTATTGTACTTTCTATTCCTATAAGGTCTTTGTTAAAAAAAACTTGTTAATAAAAAAATTATAAAAAACATTCATCAATACAGTAATTTAAGAATTCGTCACTTTTGAGCTTAAATATTTATTATATAGGAAATAGCTGTAGATTTGAAAAAAAAAACTATTCCAGATTCCTTCAACCTTCTACAATACAATTACGTACAAACATTAGAAAGAAATAACTTTAGGTAGTCAGGTAAAATTATTTTCTCTATGAGTCACGAGTTCTCCTTAAAGGGTTAAGAATTGTTTTTTTTTTTTTGATATTCCAATTGAATTATTGATGTTTCTTGTATATATCCCAATATATAAGAGAACTTTTTTGTGGCTAAATGGCCTCATATCACAAAAAAAAAAATTCTTAGAAGATTTATGAGGATCTAAATTTTATCATAAAATTGTTTTGTTCTTACATAAAAACATTTTTTTTTCATTCCTGTAAAAAAAGCCCTTCAAAACGAAAGCAACTCTACATACTTTTTTTTTGTTGAGAAAATAAATTTGGTTCATATCATTTTAGGAAAAATAATCAGAAAAATATATTTTCAATCGAAATGGTGCAAAATAATCTTTGTCGATAGAGAATGAGAAGTACCGTATAGATATTGTTTCAGCCTCCCATCTAATCATGGAGAGATGCGACAGAGAAGCGACACCAATACATATAGCAAACTCACACCGATAGTCAATCCCATTTCTAGCTCCCTAAAATTCTTTTCACAATTCTGCCACCGAAAGTTCTTATTCCCAATTCTTCCTCGTTAAAATGGGAACGCAGCTTTGGCTCGTGCAAAATGTAAACCCAGTTCATGCTCCGGGCTCCTCAATTTACCATCGAGAGGTAAGCCCTCGTAATGCACATCTCGCCAGTAGTACATTTCTTCCACTTCATAGTTCTTATACCCTTCAGTGACACAGAAAAAACTTAGAAAAACTAAGATGTTCCAATTCATTGTAAAATACTTTATTAAATGGCCTCTTTTCACGCTTGTTTCGCACTTTTATACCCCAAGCATATTCCAGAATCTTCAGCAGGTTTTTCTGGGAAAGGTCCAAAGAAAAAATTCTACCATAAATTTGAATAAATTATTTTATTGTATTGAAAATGTTTAAGACCTGGACAATTTATTAGTTTTAGAAGTGCGTATTTGTCTGCTTGGTCAAGTAAACCAGAATGTTTCTGTAAAATTTATTGATATCCTGAATCAACTGGAAAATTACATAAATATCGCCGTTTGCATCATCAAACGTTGTATGAGTTTTTCTGAAATTTTTAAAGAGTTGTTTGTGTAACCCGTCATTGCATTGACTGAGAGAAATTCGAAATAGTTAAAATAATATTATAGAAATGTTAATTTTACCCTGCAATATTGATATGAAATCGATGTAAATATTATGCTTTTTAGGTGTATTGTGGGTTAAAGTTACCCTTTTTCATGTTAATTTTACACTTTAAAATGTATTAAATTAACAATAAAAAATGTTGATATATTTTCACACTTAAAAAATGTTAAAGCTACGAGGAAAAAAAGTTAATCGCACCCTCTTTTTTTCTCAGTGTGGGCTCACACGGTTCACCTAAATAAAATTGAAAACTTATAAATGGTTAATTAGAAAACTGTAGGTGTCACCCATTTTTCCCGTCATGAGAGTGAATCGTACACGTGTGGACTGATCCCAGTCAGTGAAAACTGAGAACAGTTACCTATCAGTAAGAGCCCCAAAGCAACCATTCAGTATCCCTAAGGATGGTAGGTGTTGGACGTGTCAAAAAATAAAGGATCAGTATTGCTGGGTTACAGTCGCCGACTGGGTTGACATGTGTCAAATAGGCTGTGCGCTCTACATTTGTATTAAAAATTCTTGTGAATAATTAATTTTGTGTGTTCACAGTTGGAGTTTTGTCAATAGAAGAGACATTCGAAGCAGATTAGAGAACCAAAAGAAAAATATTTTTGCTTTTCGTTTTGTTCGCGTGGTGTGGTGACTGAAGTATTTTCTGTTGTAAATTCAAAGTACCGTAGATACTTTGTGGTCCGTGGGTGATTTTGACCCCTTCCTGTTCGTAAGCTTTTCTCTAATTCTAGGTATTAATGGTGGTCTTTACCGATCCGATCTACTCTGTCTAATCGGTGAGGACCATTTTTAAAAATTAGAATTAAAGAAAAGCTTACGAACTGTTGAGGGTAAAATTCGCCCCCCACCTACTGATTGTAAACTTTTCTTTAATTCTAAATTGTAAGAATATGGTCCTCATTGGTCAGACATGGTAGATCGGATCGGTAAAGACCATCCTTAAGTTCTAGAATTAAAGAAAAGCTTACAAACAGGACGGGGGAAAAATCATCTACGGAGAACAAAGTCATTTGCATCTACGGAACTTCGAATTTTGGACATAAAATACTTCAACCACCACTCGGACAAAACGAAAAGTAAAAAATGTTTTTCTTTTGGCTTTTTAATCAAATATTTATATATATTATATTAAAATATTTTAAATATACAATCATATCTTTAAAACGTTTTACGACAATAACTGATAAAAGCGACGTGCTGATCTAAACACAACATTATCATAGTATTATATTTCTCAAGAATATAGAAGCAATATATTACAAGACGCTTATGATAAATCATAATAAAAAGTATTCTTATCGATCAAAAAAATCAATTAGCTGTTATTAAAATAAGGTTTTGTCACTTTCTTGTAGTATAATTTTTTCATTATACATTATTTATAGATAATTTTTAGCATTTTCCATTTAATAATCATATTTATCAACTACATCTTCACTATAAAAGTTAAATGTGTCACAAACTGTTCCTTTAATTGCATCTGAAACCTTTATACGGAAAGTTCTGGAGTTGATATCGGTTATATCGAGCGGAATATTACTTGTGAACATAAGAGGAAGACGATTAGAATGAAACCAGAGATATCCATATGGATCTATGAAGAGGTCTGCAATAAAAGGAATGATGTCTGATTCAAATACAGTCCCTATCGTATCAGGATTTAGGGGTAGTTGGGTATTCCAGCATCGGACTCTCTTTGATTGCATCTCACCGAAAAACATCACACCAGTTTCTTCATCAAACACTTGCTTAATGGCTTGTGATTCACATCCACGGTATGCAATTAGGGAAAAGTCTTCAGGATGGTAGTTTATAGGGGCTCGTTTTCGATCCTTTAAGACTTTGGTTGATACAACATATTCTCCTGTACTTGCTCCTGGGAAATAGTAAGCATTCCGATTGCCCTTTTTATCTGGCCATCCAAGAGCCACATTCACAATTCCCATTGGAAGTTGCCACTGGTAATCCGGAGCCAAGAAAAGGTTAGATTCAACAGTGATAGGTCGCATTGAGGGGTGATCGAAAGCCCAGAATTCATTATTTTTGTAATCATATACGAGGAGGTTATTGTCAAAGAGACTGTTGGAGTACATAAAAACATCATCACAAGTTCCTTTCGGCTTATAATCCAAGGTATTGAACATGTAGCCTAAAGGATTCTTCCAAACGTGTTGGGGAAGTTCAACACGTCGGATCACTGGGAATTTTCGGGTTTCGCATCCATGGGGTGGCAATTCAAAGACAATTAGTGCTGGATTCTGTGGTTGATAGACTTCCGTAGCGCCATAGCGGATGATTCCAACGTCAATGACGAATAGACGGTTACAACGATTGTCCACTAAAGGACCGTAAATTTCTATAAGACTGAAATCCTCTTTAGAGTTCTGTGGAGTTGCATAATTGCTGTAGAAATGATTAAAATATCCAGCGGAATATTTATTTTTTCTCCTTAGAAGCCGGGCATCGTCTCTGTCACCATAAAATGACGTCTTCAAGGTGTTCCTTTCGTAGTCAGGAAAGCCCCAAATATGGGGGCTCGTGCCCTTTTCATAATCAGACACGCAAAAGGCATTGAGTGTTGATGGAACTCCAGGACGAATACGCCCAACTGTAGCTAACATTAATTCACTTTGAGCATGGTATCCCAATGCAAGGATATCATTGTTAGCTGGTATATGATATGGATATTTTCCGATCATATAATTGTCTGTAAAAATTAAAATAAATTCCAATCCATTTTATTTTACTTTATTTTTTTTTTATTTAATTTTCACCATCGTATGGAAGATCTTCATAAATCACTTCTCTCCAGTAATACATTTGTTCCAGTTCATCTTTTTTATTGCCATAAACTAATATTATATTTGGTAAGAGAACAAAAACCACTAGAAACCTCTTCATTTCTATTTCAAGAACTTCACAAAACTGACTTTCTTTTTAGCATTTCTCACTCTTTTATACCACAAAACTCTTCCAGAATCTAATAATTTTACTTTCTAAATTAGAATTTTAAACGCGTTTTAAAATGTTTATTCTGTCTTTTGTGTCTTTCAATTTGCATAATTTAAAATAATGTCTATGGCAAGACCAACGTCTTCAAAAAGCTTTCCTCTTCTAGATTTTTATTCGGTATAAGAAAAAAACATTTGATTAATGATAACATGTTTGAATCCGCTAATTTTTGTCTTGAGCACTACCTTTTTTCTAATTTCAATATTTCATCGGACAACGCAAGCTTAAAACATTAGGGGAATGTTGGCATGGTTTGCACAGAGTGAAATTTTCAAATTTTCTCTTTATGAGCTAATTCGTCATTTCTTAGCCATAAGATAGATAATAATTATTAAGCTCATGAGACGCCCAAATAGCAATTTGGAGTAAGATCACCGTTGGATGTATGTATTCTGGATTCTAAAAACGGGTCCTATGACGGTCGTCAGAGAGTCGAATGACGGAAAGTGGGAAATAATATGACGGTAATTACGGAAGTCATTTGGTGTCATAATAACTCTGAAATTACCCGCCTACGACTAAAATATGACGCCGACTTCCAGTGTACTAATAAAAATTCTTCTCCTCGCTGGGTATGTCTGAGGGGAAATTTCACTTGTCAAATGGCAAATAGAACTATTCAGAGCTGTGAATTCGCAAAGTAATTGATATTTTCGCGTGTTTACTCAACAATATAATAGTGTACATTGGGGTGGAAAAGCTCTTTCAGCAGAGATGTGTATTGTGATTCGAAAAAGTACAGTGCCGACAGAAGTTAAGTGAAAATTAGGCAATTTTTTGCATGATAAACACACAAACATTTTTTTTGCAAAATGAAATTTTGTCATTTAGGAGTTTGCTCCAGTCTCTGGAGTGTCCTGTGATTAAAATTTTGTGTCGAAAAGACCTATTTAGTGAAAATTTTAAAAGATTTTTTTGTGTTGCTGCCATCCAATGGGGGAAATTTTCGACATGTAGGATGGCTCATTCAGCAATAGGCGAACGGCAAAAATCTTCGCAAATGTATGTAGTGAATTAGGGAAAAATTAGAGAAATGTACATAAAACGTAGTAGAAAACGATGGAAAATGTGATGAATTGTTGAGAAAATAGTGTCTACGGTGGTAGTGCAATACAAAGTTGTGAAGTGTACTTAACGTTGT
Source organism: Phlebotomus papatasi (assembly GCF_024763615.1). Lineage (NCBI taxonomy): Eukaryota > Metazoa > Arthropoda > Insecta > Diptera > Psychodidae > Phlebotomus > Phlebotomus papatasi. Next base: position 17,965,801 of record NC_077222.1, read on the forward strand.
CATTCAAAATGTGTACGTCGATTTCGTACCTATGCGCTAGAGAAGAACGCCAAATATGCATTGTTTTTGGCGCGTCATTTTTTGTACGAAAAAATACCGTCATTTGGAGTCGCTTTTGTTACTGCATGGTAGAGTAAATTTTAGAACCGTAAAATAACTATTATATTACTAATTCAATCTTGAGTAATGCTGTGACCAAAATTCGACGCTAATATGACTAATTTTTAAGATTCCAATTAGGAGTAATTTTTTTTACCATTTATTAACCAGTCATTTTTGAGTCAGAGTAATTTTTTGAAGGCTCACTCTGTGCGAACCATGCCTACATTCCCCTACACAAGCACTATATATGAATATTTATTCATCCTCCAAATAGAAATCCCCTTCCAATTTGTAATTCGATACATCACAAACAGTTCCTTTGATAACATCCAATACCTTCATACGGAAAGTCCTGGAGTTTATCTTCTTAGTATTAAGAGGGCTATCACTGAGGTAAACTATGGGAAGTTGGCATGAATGGCACCAAAGATAACCTTCTGAATCCACAAAAATTTCCGAAATGTATTGAAGGGCATCTGATTCCATAACAACCCCAATTGTATCCGGATTCAAAGGTAGTTTGGTATTCCAGCAGCGAATTTTGTTAGATTGCATCTCTCCAAAGAACATCACACCAGTCGAGTGATCAAAAACTTGACGATCAATTTGAGAATCACATCCACGGTAGCCGATGAAATGAAAATCGTCCTCACTGTATTTGTTCTGGGCTTTTTTGGAGTTTTTAAGGAGTTTAGTAGAGACTGCGTATTCCCCAAGACTTGCTCCAGCAGCATAGTAAGCTTTACGATTTCCAGCTTTGTCTATTGGCCATCCGAGAGCTACATTCATAATTCCAAAGTTAAATTCATAATTGAAGGATTTACCGAAGACCATCGAGGCTTGAGCAGCAATGGGCTTCATTGAGGAATCGGTAAATGACCAGAAATCTCCACGTAGGTAGTCAAAGACAATGATGCTGTTATCAAAGCAATTTGTAATGTACAAAAAGAGATCATCGCAAGAACCTCTAGATTGGTAGTCTAATGCAATGTGAACGAATCCAACGGGGAACTGCCACAAATGATTGGGAATATCTACTCGACGGATTACAGGAAATTTACGACTAGTGCATCCATTTGATGGTAGCTCATAGACAGTAATTGATGGATTCTTAACATTGTAGGTCACAGTTAGTCCGTAAGAGAGAACTCCGGTATCTAGAGTAAACAGACGATTGCACCGGTCATCAACAATTGGATGATATACTGAAATAATGCTGAAATCATGAAAGTAGTTGTTGGTATTGGCAATTCTGACATCTTCTTGAGAATCTTGCTGTTCTCCGTAGAAGTGATTGTAATATCCGGCTGAATACGTGTCGTGCCTCTTGGTCAACTTCCTAGTTCTATAACTTTTCTCATAAAAGTATTCTTTTAAAGTATTCCTCTTGAAATCAGGAAATCCCCAGAGTTTAGGACTTGTACCCTTGCCGTAATCAGCAACACAGAAAGCATTAAGATTAGACGGTACTCCTGGGCGTAAACGAGCAACTGTAACTAACATTAATCCACTTTGAGCATGATATCCCAATCCAAGGACATCATTATTCGATGGAATATGATAAGGGTATGGTCCAATGTACGTATCATCTGCATTTCAAACATTAAAGAAAATCACTGACTTTTTCGTAATATTCTCAACATTTTATTAGTATTCACCTGCAAGAGGAAGATTTTCATAATTCACTCTCTTCCAGTAATAATGACTATCCACGTCATATTTAGATTCTCCTACAACAAAATATAAAATCAAAAATGTCCACAAACAAACGTTCTTCTTCATTGTTAAAACACCAACTGATCAGTTCTTTTGCATTTCCTTTATATTTATACTCTGGAATATTTTTCAGGAGATATTAGATTAAACAGGTTCTTTAAAAGCGAATTTAATTCTTAAGATTTAAATTCATTAAATTGAATTTGAGTATATACAATAAATTTCTCATTATGTGTCTCCAAAATTTTATTCTTTTTTGCGTTATACATGGAATATTCCTATGTACATAAGAAAGTCTGCAAGCAAAGTTCAAAATTTATATAACTTCTCACTTTTATACTTACACTTCTGAATCTCAAGAAATTGAAAAGAGGCAACGAACTTATGGAGAATAAGGAGGAACAGAAACCATGAAGAGTCAATTTTTAGCAAATTTGCATATTTTTTGCTAATGCGAAATCCAAGATCTTTGATTAAAATGGGATGAAATTTAAAATGTTTTTCTTTCAAAAATTAACATAAACTTTCCATTGTTCCAATATATCGAAGAAAAGAAATTATATTAACACTAAACCTACCAACCATTTTTGCTCGTTTTTCGGTCAAATGACATACCCCGGTAGGGTAGGATACTCAACAAATTTGTCTTGGAAAAGAACAAAAATTAAAATTTATACACTGAAAAATATTTTACATGCATATTTTAAAAAATTCATAAAATTTGATACTGATATTGTACCGGTTTAAATATGTGTTAATTTTAAACCGGTAAAGGACATTGGGCAAAAATGTATGGGAGTTGGTCTATGTAGCGACCACAGATAGGACTAGGCGCATTTTAGGTAATGTTGTAGTATGACAAACTACCGAGACCCAGGACGATATTCGCCGGGAGTCCTTGTAAAAACGCCTTTATCCTTTCGAAAAAATACTATTTTAACATCAAATTACTCAACATCAGCCAAAGGGATCTTCATGAAATACGGTATGGAGTCAATGTATGACTTCAGCTATTTATCCATGGATACTACCCCCTCTTCCCACCCCTCCTTCCTGTAACCCCCGTACAAAATCTGGACTATTTTCATTATAACTTTCCTCTGAGAAGACGTAGAAATCTGAAACTTGATATGAGATCAAGGTTTATCGAAGGCTCTTTAACCATGTATAAAGGTTTCTTCCCCCTCCACTCCTTCTTGTAACCCCCATACAAAATGAGGACTTTTTCCACTATTACTCCTCTCTTAGAAAAGATAGAAAGTTGAAACTCGGCATGGAAACAAGGTTTTTGAAAGGCTATTCAGTCATATAAAATCTGATTACAATTTAAAAAGAAAATAAATAAATAAATCACAGTCACAAAAATAAGTCAAAATATGTATAATGATTCTACTGAAATCGATGAATACAATGGGGCCATATCTCTCCATAACACAATATCATACATACAGATTATAAGATCATTAAAATCGGTTAGTGTTAAAAACTTAAAACTTTTCCTATTATTTGAAAACTTTAATAACCTGGAGAGTCCCTTGCGGTCAATTTGTGAATTTATCTATTCCGCCATTTTGTAGGATTTTTCGAGACCTTTCGATTGAATATTCATTGATTAAATTCAATTAATAAATATCTGAGGAGATATAAAGTTTCACGTTTTGACTTTGAGCCCTTAAGTTTCAATGTCCTTTTACGCATGTTATGCATTGTAAAGATACATGGTTTTATGTCTATTTTGAGAATATGCATATGCAATCATTTAATACATTTTATGTTGCAATTTATGTATTTTCTTAAAAAAAGACAATATAAATGCGCATATTTCGAATAAGTGATTATTTTTCTTCTACGAAAATAGTTTTTATGCTCTAGACTAGAACTTTTCCCACATGATCAAGAGCTTTGATCCCGAACAAAAATTGTTACCTTTACAAATGCCTATCCAATGATATAGGTCTCATTGGTGGTTGCACCATAGACCACTTTTGCCCATTGTCCTTTGACCTGGTCTTGGTAGGTTTAGTGTTAAAGTATAATAAAATTACAAGTCTTTTAAAGTTGAATTGTTATAAGAAAATCCGGATTCACTACGGTAGTACTGATTCGAAAGATCGCACACCGTTCCTTTGATGGCATCCGCCGCCCTTATGCGGAATACACTTGCAGTGATATCAGATATATCAAGAGGGGCATCACTATGTAAGACTAAAGGAAGTTGGCAGGAAAGTAACCAAAGATATCCTTCATTATCCATAAAAATCTCCGAAACGTATTGTAGGGCGTCTGATTCAAATACTGTAGCAATTGTATCAGGATTGAGGGGTAGTTGGGTATTCCAACAACGAATTCTATTTAACAGTGTTTCAGCAATGAACATTACACCAGAAGACTGATCAAAAATTTGCTGGCAGCTTTGAGAACGACATCCGCGGTAACCGATAAGTTCAAATTCACCAGGATTGTAGGGAGCTTTCCTCGAATTTTTAAGGAGTTTGGTGGATACAACGTATTCTGCAAAGCTTGATTCCGGAGCATAGTATGCATTTCTGTTACCGTATTTATCTGGCCATCCAAGAGCCAAATTAATGATACCTACAGGAAAATCGTATTCGAAGTTTTTGTTGAAAACCATGTGTGATTCAGCGATGTAGGGTCTAAATGAGGGATCCGCAAAGTACCAGAAATCCCCTTGTTTATAGTCGTAGACAATGATTCTAAAGTCAAAGGCATTTGTAATGTAGAGAAAGAGATCGTCACAAGAACCCTTAGACTGATAATCCAATGTGATATAGAGGAATCCAAAAGAATTATCCCATAAATGACTAGGAATCTCTACCCTTCGACTCAGCGGGAAATATCGAGTTTCACATCCATGGGGTGGTAGGTCAAAGACAATAAGGGATGGATTTTGAACATTGTAAATTGGTTCGTTTGGTCCATATCGTAGAAGCCCGGTATCTACAGCAAATAGGCGATTGCAGCGATCATCCGCAATGGGATGATATACCGAAATAATGCTGAAGTCATTGTAGTTATTGTTCTGGTAGTAATTGTGGTAGTTCGTTGAATATTTGTCTTGCTTGTTAAACTTCCGACTTTGGTCTCCACCAGCGTAAAACTCTTCCTTCAATGTGTTCTTCTCATAATCAGGAAAACCCCAGAGATGAGGACTTGTTCCTTGGTTGTATTCAGCAACACAGAAGGCATTAAGGGTCGATGGAACTCCTGGGCGTAGGCGACCAACTGTAGTTATCATTAGTCCACTTTGATCATGATATGTAATGCCCAAGATGTTATTGTTGGAAGGAATGTGGTAGGGATATGGTCCAATTTGTGTATCATCTGCATTTATGCACAAATCAATTCGTTAGACTTCTACGGATTTTTTTAAAATTATTTTATTAAAAATAATCACCTGCGAGTGGGAGATTTTCATAATTCACTTCCCGCCAGTAATAATAATAATCAATTCCATTGTTATATCCTCCAACAACAAACCAACAACTCAAAAATGTCCACAAGAAAACGTTCTTCTTCATTGTCAAGACACCGACTAACCTGATCTTTCACATAGATCTTTTATTTATACTCCAGAAATGTTCCCATGGGATACTGAATTCACTAAACTGGTTTTCCAAAAGTAAGATATTTTAAGAATAAACTCAATAATTATAGAAAATTCGAGCATACTATACAATAGCATTTGTATTATTTTGATTGTGTTTTTATTTAAGTTTATTCCATTAATTATATATTTCTCAATATTCATAAAAAAGTTTGAATGAAAAGACAAATTACTTCCACTTTTTTTTTACCTTCACTTCTCGATCTACAAAAGTATATAAAGAAAAAAACAGCAGAATTCCAAACTGGATGTCATCCGGTGAATGATTCTATCCAATTTGCATAACTAATTTAAAGCAATATTTCTTTTTGGACATCAAGATCTTTCGTTTTCTTTTTTGAGCTTTCGCAAAAAAGATCTCAGATTGAAAAGGGCTTAAACTGTGTCGAGGTTTTGTTGCATTAAAAGAAAGGTCAATTAAAATAAAAATATTGAAGTTTAGAATAAAAATAAATCATAAAGCAATATTACAAATATTCGATAGTTCCATTGTTATAAGGAAACTCAAACTCACTACGGTAGTACTTATTCGAAAGATCGCACACCGTTCCCTTGATGGCATCCGTTGCTCTCACGCGGAAGGACCTAGAGGTTTTCTTGGTTATATCAAGGGGTATTTCACTGTGGAAAAGTAGAGGAAGTTGGCAAGAATGAAACCAGAGAAAACCTTCTGGATCTACAAAAATCTCAGAAACGTATTGTAGGACATCTGATTCCATAACAACCCCAATTGTATCCGGATTCAAAGGTAGTTGGGTATTCCAACAGCGAACCCTATTTGACTGTATTTCCGCAAAAAATAACACTCCAGAAGAAAGATCAAAGAATTGTCGGCAGGTTTGAGAACGACAACCGCTGTAACCGATAAGTTCAAATTCTCCGGGTTTGTATTTATAAGGGGCTTTTTTGGAATTTTTCAGAAGTTTAGTGGATACAACATATTCCGCAAAACTTGCTTCCGGACCGTAGTAAGCATTCCTGTCACCATCCTTATCTTGCCATCCAAGAGCTAAATTTGTGACCGCGATGGGAAAATAGTATTCAAAATTTTTGTTAAAAACCATATAAGCCTCTGCCATATACGGTCTAAATGAGGGATCCGCAAAGTACCAGAAATCCCCTCGTTTATAGTCGTAGACAATAACTCTGGCATCAAACACATTTGTAATATAGAGAAAGAGATCATCACAAGAACCTTTTGGCTGGTAATCTAGTGCGATGTAGAGGAATCCTATTGGATCCTCCCATAAATGATTAGGAAATTCTACCCTTCGACTAAGTGGGAAATATCTAGTATCACATCCATGAGGTGGTAGCTCAAAAACAATAAGAGATGGATTTTGAACATAGTAAATTGGTCCATTTGGTCCATAACGAAGTACTCCTGTGTCTAGGGCAAATAGACGATTACAACGATCATCCACAATTGGGTGATATGATGAGATTATGCTGAAGTCATTGTAGTATTTATCCTGGTAGTGATTGTAATAGTTCTCTGAGTACTTGTCTTGCTTGTTCAATTTCCGACTTTGGTCTCCACCAGCGTAAAACTCTTCCTTCAATGTGTTCTTCTCGTAATCAGGAAATCCCCAAAGATGAGGGCTAGTTCCTTGATCGTAATCGGCAACACAGAAGGCATTAATTGCAGATGGAACTCCTGGACGTAGGCGTGCAACTGAGGTCACCATTAATCCACTTTGAGCATGATACGCTATTCCTAGGACGTTGTTGTTGATAGGAATGTGATAGGGATATGGTCCAATATACGTGTCATCTGCCATAAGAATTGAAATATTTATTGAGATTTTAGCACAATATGTTTTATATAAATTATTTTAATTTTTAAAACTTTCACCTTTAAGAGGTAGATTTTCATAGTTCACTTCACGCCAGTAATATATTTCTTCAATACCTCTATCATATCCCCCAACAACACAAAAATACCAAACAAATCCCAAAAAGAAAATCTCCTTCTTCATTGTTGAATGTTAACACATCAACTGGCTACAACTTCGATATTGATTTCGTATTTATATTCTTGGAATTTTCTATATTTAGGTATATAGGTTCTAACCAGATTAACCAAACTTTAAAAATTTATGGCTTCAGATTACAAATTCTATCCTGAATTTGCTTATTTTTTTTGTGAGATATTTCGCGAATTTATTGGGATACTCCATCCAGAAATTTAGCAGTTGATAAGCTCAGAAAACAGGGTGTGAAATGCGCTTGATTCCCCAAAAAATGTTAGTCTTTCTATTTTTATATTTCTCATTTACTGTATACTTGATCCCAGCTATTGCAATCGTTATATTATACATTTATTATGGAAATTCTAAAAGCAAGAGTCAAAGTTATGGCATCTTACATTTAAGCTTATAATTAAAATTGAAGTGAATCTTATCTCAATACCATTTTTGCATATAAAGTTCAATAAAAAGATGACTACTTAATTAAGGATTTGCTAAATATTTTTTTATAAAAGATGAACTACAATATTCCATTTTCTATTTTAGCCCCCATTCCCCTTATGTCAATTTTGAGGTGATCTCCGAAAAATCCCCAAACATACAAACTGAATTATCTTAAGTTTCTAGTTTCCACTCCCGAATTTATTAATTGAATTCCCAAGTGGATAAATATTTTGGTAAAATATTCCTGGAAATTTACATAACTCGTCTATGTTTTAACGAAAATCATTATGTAGATTTTCTATTTTTAGACATTAAGTTTACCATATCTAGTCAAAAAAGGGTTGGAGGTAAAATGAAAGATATCATCTTCAAGGGGTAACAGTTTATAGGAGAAGTCTATTAAGGGGTTGCGTTGGTCAAAAATACTTTAAACAGTCTTTTTTTTACATTTTTTTTTATTTAAGTTCTTAAGCATATATAAGCAGGGGAAAGTGCCCATGCTTTGAACGGTCCCAAGCTTTATAATGACTAAATTCTTTCTATGTTTCTGAATAAATGTAACTCCTCAAAATATTTTGAAAAGAGGACACTTTCCTATAGTTTTTAAAGTATGGATGAGATTAGTCACATTTATTGAAAAACATACGAAAAATTTAGTCATTGTAAAGCTTGGGACCGTATAAAGCATGGGAACTTTCCTCTACAACATTTTGATTATATTTTATAAAATTTTCATTTAAAAATATTAAAAATTCAGCCGTTGGTACCTGATTTTCGGAAACCTTTTTTGAAAAAAACATAAATACTATTCCGAGGACAAGATTTCTCAAAAGTATATTCATCTGACGTCAAAAAACTAAATATTTCCTGTTGAGTGATCTGATGAGTCAAACTTGTACTTGAATGTAACATTCTTTTTATGAAATTTGGATTTTTGGCAATATATTTTTATTCAAAATAGCGCAATTTTCGGTGTGTTTTACATCACTTTTTGTCTTGTACAATAAGCTGCGATCAAGGAAACAAAAGATTCTTCATTCAAGTACGAGTTTAAGTCTTCAGAAAACAGGAAATGTTTAGTTTTCTGATGTCAGATGAATATACTCTGAAAAGTCTTATCCACCGCAAAGTAAGTTTATTCACTAACCGTCTCCAAAAATTGATTCCAAGCTCCTGAATTTTTAAAATTTTCAAATGGAAATATAAGAAAAAATGCTTAAGAGCTCGTATTAATTTTTCAGCGGGATCTACGTAACCCCTTAAAAGAATAGGGCACCGAAAGCTCTAGGAAGAAAAGTTTTATATTCCGGACTAAATTCTCCCATCCGATAATCCCCGGATTATTTTTTCAGGAAATGGAAAGAAAAGAAAATGGTAGACTATAGACATGCTGGAGCAGTTCATATTCGACGGCCTACAGCTATCTTCAGGTTTAGACAAGAGGTTTAGCCCAGTTCTCAATAGCCTCAATATATTAAATAATAAACAATTTTATTAGTTTTTCACAATCTATGAACCATTTTCCTTGATAGGGTAGAGTCAGCCCTTTTCGCCATGTAAGCACTTTTTAGCCACCTAAGATAAAACAACTAATTTAAGGAATTTAATAATAAATGGTACTTCTACACTGATAATATGCTCTATTCTACTATTTTAATGGGTTATCACGTCTCTTAAATATTTAAAATTCATTTTAAAATAAGTGGCGAAAAGTACTGAAACAAGAACAATTGGTGAAAATGCAAATTTTTCAATGAGATTCACTAAAATTCTCGTAAAGTATCCTAGATATTTAGATAGATGTTGATTCAAAGTATCATTATACAATAATTCATTTTAGGCTGCTATTCTGCCATCTTTATAATTTTGTAAGATTTGACAAAACTTTCACTTTACAAAATTTAAAATGACCTCTAAACTTTCCTTGGATCGTGCAAGAAAATGTATGGAACTGTCAAAGAATTTTTGGATGAATTGAAAAATTCTTGAATGTAGAATATGGTAATTTGAAAATTTTGTTGGAGACTTTATAACAAGGTCTAAAATATTTGGAGAGTACTAATATTTTAGAACTTTATATTTTTTCTGTGAGAATACCAAATTTCTTGGATCTTGCTTAGTTACAAAATTATAAAGATGGCAGAATAGCAGCCTTAGTCTGACAAAAATTTTACACCTAAGGCGGCCATAAAAGCTTAAGGGTGGCAAAAAGTACTGACTCTACCCTATCCAATCCTAAGTCAAATCTTTAACAAAAAACTTGACTGATAAAGAATTAGAGAAGTCACGCCTGCCTATGCCTTATACAGGCTTCGGACGTAAGGCTTAGTCACACAGTTTAAATGCTCTAATGTTTTGTCAATCAAGCCTTTTTAGAAAATTTGACTTAGGATTGGATTATTAAAGACAAATGACGTATTAGATTCTGAGAAATCAATAAACTTAGTTGTTATTTGATGAGCGTTGTTATTTGATGATATTTATATGAGATCTTCGGGAACAACGCTAAACCTCTCGTCTAAAAACCACTTTAGGTCTGAAGCCCGTATAATTATATCGAAAATGATTTTTTCCGTATCAAAAACTTTGTCTTTTTTAATTTATTTTTTATTTTGTTTTGAATTAGTATTATCCTAATATAAAATAAATAGATTGCTATAAGTTATCTACTGAAGGTAATGCATTTAATTCTATTCTTTAACCAGATATATCTGAGGTTCAGCTAAATCTGGTTAAATCACTTAATTTCTAAAAATTCAAAAAAGTGTCTTTTTGAGAGATATTAACTTACGTCAAAAATCCTACTAAGATTCTACAGGTCAATATCTTATTTTGAACTATGCATAAATATTTTTGAGAATAGAAAATCTTTTTTCCTAACTATCAAACATACTTTTTTATTATTTTTAATTTGTTTTAAAGTTTTTTTTCGTATCTCACATAATTTCTTTTTACATAGTCCCCATAACATACTTTGTTTTAGATTTGGTTCGTATACATATTTTGACGTTACCATTCCATACTATCTATGAAAAATTGCCACATTTTTAGCCATTTGAAGTTTCGAGACTTAATTTTGAAAATTGTTTTGAATAAATTATTCTTTACTAGATATATTTTCCTTTTAGTAAAAATATTCTACATAAATTTACTGTGTTATCACACTTGCACATTCAAATTTTAATATGATTCACATTAATTGTCACTGGTGAGAGTCCAAATGTGTAATATGTGTATTTGAATCATTTTATATTCAAAATTTGATCTATTTGTTGATAAAAAGGTAGACTTGGCCCTCAAAATTTGATATAAATTGATTTATAGCATTAATGCGAAAAATTAATGCGATTTTCTCTTTAATTTTTTAATGTGAAAAATATTTATGCTTTAGGTAAATTTAAACTTATTTTTGCAGGCCAAGTCCACTTCTTTATCAATAAATAGAAAAACCCCAAATATTAAGTGACTCAAAGACACAAATAACATATTTGGACGCGCACAAGCGACAATTAATGTGAATCACATTAAAATTTTAATATGCAAGTGTGATAACGCCGTTAGAATAGTATGAAACCGTAGATATATCTGTCAGTGTATTTTAAATGCTAGACAAATCACATACAGTATTTTTAATTGCATCTGTTGCTTTAACACGAAATGTTCTAGAATTAATACGGTCTAAGTCTAGGGGAGTACTAGTTAAGAAATCTATTGGCAAATGACTCGAGTGAAACCAAAGATATCCGTCTGCGTCGATAAATATGTCCGAAACAAATCCAAGAGCATCAGATCGGTAGACTACACCAATTGTGTCAGAATTTAATGGTAGATGGGTATTCCAGCATCGAATTCTCTTTGATTGGATCTCCCCAAAGAATATTACTCCAGTGTCCGGATCAATGGCTTGCTTAAATGTTTGGGAATCACATCCACGGTAACCAATTAGGGTAAATTCTCCTTTAACTCTTTCGCGTCCATAGGGTCATATATGACCCGGGGAAAAAAGTTTCTTTTTGGCTATTTACATTAATTGAAATCTAACTGGAGTCTCGAGAAAATGAGCCAAGAATCTTACATCCTTCTATTATGATGTCGTGCACGAACAGATAGATTTCAATTAATGTAAATACCCAAAAAAAACTTTTTTCCCCGAGTCATGACATTACCCTATGGACGCGAAAGAGTTAAGAGATTTTTTGGGGTTCTTGAGAAACTTTGTTGATACTGCGTATTCGCCTAAACTTGCCCCAGGAGCAAAATAAGCAATACGATTTTCATTTTTATCAGGCCATCCGAGTACTATATTCTTAATTCCGAATACAAAATCGTAATGGAAGTTATCGTTGAAAACCATTTTGGATTCACCTAACACGGGATTCATAGACGGATCCCGAATTAACCAGAAGCTACTACGTTTGTAGTCGTAAACTGTAAGGCTGTTGTCAAAGACATTAGTGATGTAAACGAAGATATCTTCACATGTTCCTTTGGGTTGGTGATCTAATGATATAAAAGCAAAACCAACACGATCTCTCCATAAATTTTGGGGAATTTCCACTCTTCGTACGACTGGATAATCACGACTTCCACATCCATTTGAGCTTCTTATCCTGTAGGAATTTAGCTGGAAAACGATAAGAGCAGGATTTTGAATTTCGTAAATCTCATCTGGTCCATAGTGAAGAGCACCCGTGTCAACGACAAAAAGACGATTGCAGCGATCGTCAACCGTTGGATGATAAACATTGATAATGCTAAATTCGTTAAAGAGTTTGTTTGGATAATATTGAGGATTATTTGAGAGTCTCCTTCTGATTAAACCCGTTTCATTTTGTCTTTTAAAGAAGTAATTGTAATATCCGGTTGAATACTCTGAAGTACTAGATGAAAGTGTTCGAATATTGTAGCTAAATTCACCATAAAAGGATGCTTTCAAGGTGTTCTTATGGTAGTTTGGAAATCCCCAAATATGTGGACTTGTTCCAATTTCGTAGTTGCTGGTACAGAAGGCATTCAAACTGGATGGAACACCAGGTCGGAAACGTCCCACAGAAGCAAACATTAATTCACTTTTAGCATGATAAGCTAGTCCAATGATATCATTATTTTCGGGTATGTGATAGGGATATCTTCCAATCAAAAAGTCATCTGTAATTTGCACATTTAAAGCATTTATTGTGATGTTGCATAACACTTATTGCAATACAATTAATCACCATGATAGGGAGGATCATCGTAAATAACATTCTGCCAGAAATATATTTCTTCCACTTTGTTATTCTTTGAGCCACCAGCAACACAAAAACAGCCGAAAAAAACCAATAACATTATTAACCTGATCTTATTCATTGTGATAGCACCACTCAACTGACTGTCTTCTGATCATTTCCTGCATTTTTATACTGCAACATTACATTGAAGTGATACATCGGATTTTAATTTGATCAAAAAAACGGGTTCTCAAAATATTCATGTTTTCTTTAGGTGAATGATCTCCAGAATTTTGCTTGAAAAAAAAATTAATACAAAAAAAGCTTTTCTTTTTGACTAAATCTTTGATTGATTGTCTCAATTTGCTTTTCGAGTCTTCAATTCTTTCTCTATCCAGTTAAATTTTTAATCGTGAGAAAAACATTAAATAAACAAGTTTTCTCGATATACTTTTTCTAAAATTGTTCCAGTTTTGATGCTACCCAAAATTTGCATTTTATTCTTCTAATTTATGATATTAGTTTTTTTGCCATGTGAATCTCAGCTCAAGATCTCAGCTTTCTCGCTTTCAGTTCTTTTCACTTAATATATTTAAATAATTTGCAATTTAAATGAGATTATTCGTTCTTTTTATTTCTAATCTTCTTGTTTTTATTAATTAAATATTATTATCTATCACACGATTCGAAAACTGTAGGAGATTTTTGTCATCGTCGCTGGGATAAGTAATTGTAGTAACTTATTTGTCACCTGTATCAGCAATTCTTGTATATTCTTTATGTTCTTTATATTTCTTGTATGGAATTTTTTACACAGGCGACGAGGAAGTAACGATAATTGCTTGTCCAAGCAACGAGATAAAGCTTCAAATTAGTTTTGAATAATATTTCAGTAATTTTTTAAATCATTATTGTTTCTTCAGGAATTGTAAAACTGTTCTTGATAGACGAATTCAAATTATGAAAAATAAGTATTCTTGCATAGATATTTTGATACAGGGTAAGTGTGCCAAATTCCGGCCAGCTTGCAATTTCGGCCACCTTTTTTGTTCCTCGAATTTCCATGAACTTTTAGATTTTACGTACTCAAGAGATTATACAATGCAAAAGAATAACAAAAAATGTAGCTTCGACAAACGAGATGACGTGAAAAAGATATTGGAAGAATTCCCGAAGGGCAAGGTACTATGAGAATGAAGGTGGCCGAAATAGAGCACCAAAGCTATGTCTATATTTTTATTCATTTTAAAATGTATTAAGAATGATTTTAGAGTAAATAAAGACGGTAAACTCTTTACAAGGCTCCAAGCAACATTCCTACAAAAGAAAGAATAAAAAAATCAATTTGTATTTAAAATATTACATTTCAAACTTGAGACTTTGACGCTTGCATTCAACTATGCCGAAATTTGGCACACTTGCCCTAATAGATATGATTTTTTCGTTTCAAAATTTACAATTTAAATTAAAACGGTATGACACTTTATGACAAAGTGCCCATGCTTCGTACAATCTCAAACTTCGTATTAAGTAAATTTTTCCAATATTTCTGAATAAGTCGGACTCCGCAATATATTTTAAAATTTGGGCACTTTCACTTAATTTAAAAAAAATAGGATTCGATGAGTCACATTTATTTAGTCACTATGTCACTACGAAGCTTGGGGTTGTATGAAGCATGAGAATTTTCCTCTATTAAATAAACTTAAATCTGCATAAAGAATTTTGTGAAGGTAATTTCAATAAAAACATCATTATTTGCAATCTAGTCCCCGGCGAGTGGCCTTAAAAGTTGAAGCCAATTTCTTACTTTCACATACAAATGCGTATGGGAATTTTTCTGCACTCGTGATCGTTATGCTAAATATTTAAAAAGTGAGAAGTTTTTCCGAATTATAAGATACCTTTCCGTATGGAGGGATAAATATACTTAATTTTTGTTTAAATAAATTTTTTCCTTGGAGCACTGTGAGCTGAGTCCGAGATCAATTTAGGAATTGGCTTCAAATAGCTCCATATAAA
Organism: Phlebotomus papatasi; assembly: GCF_024763615.1. Classification (NCBI taxonomy): domain Eukaryota; kingdom Metazoa; phylum Arthropoda; class Insecta; order Diptera; family Psychodidae; genus Phlebotomus; species Phlebotomus papatasi. Next base: position 17,980,890 of record NC_077222.1, read on the forward strand.
AAGACCAACTTGCCAGGCGTTTGTTTGCAATATTCCATATTTAAATTTTATAAAAAATATTTGAATTATCACACACTGTTCCTTTGATAGCATCGTATACTTTGACACGGAATATTCTAGAGTTAACCTCAGTTAGATCAAGAAAATGCGCGGTGTTAGATAGAGCTGGAAGTTGGTTTGTAAGGAACCATAAATATTCATCTGAATCAATAGATAACCCTCCGAAAAACGCAGATTCATCTGATTCATAAACTACTCCAATTGTATCCGGATTCAGAGGCATCCGAGTATTCCAGCAACGGATTTTGTTCGAATCCATCTCACCAAAGAAAATTACGCCAGTAGATAAATCGAAAACTTGTTTATAGGTATTAGAGTCACATCCTCGATAACCAATAAGGGTGAATTCTTCGGGGTCGTAATTAGAAGGTGATCGTTTAGAATCTTTGAGCAGCTTCGTTGAAACAACATACTCTGCTAAAGTCGAACCAGGAGCGTAGTAAGCATTTCGATTTCCGTGTTTGTCAGGCCATCCAAGAGCTAGGTTAACGATTCCAATTGGAAGTACGTAAGTGATGTCTTTGAAAGTGAATGATGCTTCAGCATTGATAGGCTTCATTGTGGAATCCGAAAATACCCAAAAATCGTCACGTTTATAGTCATAAACCACAATGCTACTATCAACGATATTTGAAATATAAACGAAGAGATCATCACAAGAACCCTTAGGTTGATAATCAAGAGTTATGAAACGAAAACCAGATGATTCCTTCCATAGATGACCGGGAATTTCTACCCGACGAATTAGTGGAAAGTTACGACTTCGGCATCCGTTTGATGGTAAATTAAACACAATAAGGGCTGGATTTTGAACAATGTACGGTGTGTCATAGCGCAATACTCCTGTATCCAAGGCAAATAAACGATTGCATTGATTATCCACGCATGGAAAATATGTTGAAATTATGGAGAAGTCATTAAAATAGTTGTATGGATACTTAGTCTTCCTGGCATTCGAATACATTTCATTCTGACCGATGTGGCTGAAGAAATGTTTTCGGTAACCAGCTGAGTAATTAAGATTTTCAGTCGAAACTTTACGGCTATTATAGTACGATTCGTCATAAAAAGATGCTTTCAAGGTGTTCTTTTCATAGTCTGGAAATCCCCAAAGATAAGGACTGGTTCCTTTATCGTAATCAGGAACGCAAAAGGCATTAAGGGTGGATGGAATTCCAGGACGAATTCGTGCTAGTGTTGTAATCATTAATCCACTCTGAGTATGATACTGCATTCCATTGATGTCATTGTTTTCAGGAATGTGATAAGGGTATTTTCCAATCACGGTATCATCTGCGAAAAATGTCGGAAATGAATATAAAACTTAGAACACAAAAATTTTATAAATATACCGAAGAGCGGTAGGTTTTCGAAAAGCACATTCTTCCAATAATAAACATTTTCTACGCCGTTGTTGTATATTCCATTAACACAGAAGTATCCAATATGCGCAAATATTATCCAAAAAACACTGTTATTCATTCTGAAGGCACAATAAGACTGACTTCTTTCTGCTTCTCTGCATACTCTTATATACTCCAGAGATTCTCAAAACTGTGACTTAACTTCTCACAGCTCCGGTTATAAAGATAAAACCACTTTTAATGGGACACGTGAATACTCTGAAACCACCAAACAAATTTGCATTTTGGTGATAGGTCAATGACATGGCATGAATACAAAATATGATTCTCTTTATAAAGTTTCAATTTTAATCAATGAAATATTTTACATTCATATCTTTTGTTAATAATTTATAAAATAAAAAAAATAAAAATAGTGAAATTGTTCACTATTTTTATTTTGTCCTATAAAATAAATACCAATATATGGAATATCAATAGTAATGATAAGAAATATCGCACACAGTTCCCTTTATTGCTTCAGATGCTTTCACGCGATAAACTCTTGAGTTCACTTCGGAAATATCAAGAACGCCATCACTGTTAAATGTAATTGGCATTTGATTGGTAAGAAACCACAAATATCCTTTTGAATCTAATGATAATGTTGGAATAAACACAGATTCATCTGATTCGTAAATTACACCAATTGTATCCGGATTGAGAGGTAGCTGAGTATTCCAGCATCGAACTCTCTCCGAATCGATTTCACCAAAGAAGATCACGCCAGTTGATAAATCAAAGATTTGTTTTAAATTTGTTGAATTGCATCCTCGATATCCAATAAGGGTAAAGTCATTAGGATTATATTTGTACGAAGCTCTTTTAGAGTCTTGCAATACTTTTGTAGAAACAATGTATTCAGCCAAACTAGAACCAGGAGCATAGTAAGCATTCCTATACCCATGCTTGTCTGGCCATCCTAGGGCTACATTAACTACTCCGACTGGAACTCCATAAGTGACTCCTTTGAAAGTTAGCGCTGATTCAGCAACGATAGGCTTCATTGATGGATCCGAAAAAGACCAGAAGTCACCTTTCTTGTAGTCATACACAATGATATTGCTATCAAAGATATTTGTGATATAGAGGAACACATCATCGCAAGAACCTTTAGATTTGTAATCAAGAGTTATAAATACGAGACCTGCTGCATTTACCCAGAGATGACTAGGTATTTCTACCCGACGAATTACTGGGAAATTTCGATTATAACAACCATTGGAAGGCAAGTCGAAAACAATAATTGCTGGATTTTGTACTGTGTATAATTCGGTTGTTCCATAGCGTAATACCCCAGCGTCTAGAATAAAAAGACGATCGCAGTCATTATCCACATTCGAGAAATACGTTGAGATAATTGAATAGTCTCGGTTTTTGTGGAAGTAATTAAATGGACGTTTATGGTATCCTTTTCTGCTTGAATCTACTTCAGTATGGCCGAAGAAATAATTGAAATATCCAGCTGAGTAATAAATGTTCTTATGTAAAAGATTCCGACTATCATAATACGATTCTCCGTAAAATTCTGGTTTCAGTGTGTTTTTTTCGTAGTTAGGAAATCCCCAAATATAAGGACTAGTTCCTGGATCATAATCAGCAACACAGAAAGCATTGAGAGTTGACGGAACTCCAGGACGAATTCTGGCTACTGTTGTTATCATTAATCCACTCCGTACGTGATATTCAATTCCAGATACATCATTGTTGACAGGGTCGTGATAAGGATATTTTCCGATAAGAGTGTTGTCTGGAAAATGTTCCTTTGTGTTAAAACTGTCAAGATAATGCAACTCCTTATTAAATTATCATACCGGAGTAAGGTAGATTTTCATATAGAACTTTACGCCAGTAATAAACATTTTCTATTTTGTTCTTATAAGCTCCTACAAGGGTAAAACTTACAAGAACTATTGGCAAGAATAATCCAACACTCCTCTTCATTTTATAGGCACAAGAAGACTGACCTCAAGCGAAAGATTTTTTTGCTTTTATACTCTCGGATTACACGTGATACAAATTAATTCTAAAGTTTTGGAAAACCGTATAGAATACTTTAATAAATAACAATATCACAAAATTTCTTGCAAATTGCCAATAAAATTTACATTTCCAAGACAAGAACTTCTCGAAGAAAATACATAAGGCATTGCTTTTTCTAGTATTTTATTTACTAATGGGATGACAAAATATTTTTCTCTAATCAACTGAATACCATTATGAGTTCTTCAAATATTTCTCTACAAATGTGTATATAAAAGAATATTCATAAATAGTTTTTATTTGCACAAAAAAAAAATTTAAAAAATTCTGCAGTAAACGAATTCTATAACAGTGTGACATTGTCATATGACAGATTTAAACGTTAACGTGGTAAATTTGGAAGAACTAATTGAAAATCCGATTCATATCAGTTACTAAGAGCTTCAGAGAGCTCCTTGCAATGGACACTCACTGGGCTTTATTGTTGTTCTGCTTACGAAGTTACCACAAAAATTTATCATATGACATTATCATACTGTTAAAAAATTCCCCTACAGGAACGTGATACAATTCGTTTTCGAAAAAATTTAGTATTGATAAGAAATATCGCATACAGTTCCCTTTATTGCTTCGGATGCTTTCACGCGAAAAACTCTTGAGTTCACTTCGGAAGTATCTAGAAGATCGTCACTGTTGAAAAGAAGTGCAAGTTGATTGGTAAGGAACCACAAATAACCATTGGAATCTAAAGACATCTCAGCGTAGAACACGGATTCATCTGACTCATAAACTATTCCAATTGTATCTGGATTTAGAGGGAGCTGTGTATTCCAGCATCGTACTCTATTCGACTCCATTTCACCAAAGAAGATCACACCTGTATTTGGGTCAAAGACTTGTTTGTAGTTTTCGGAGTTGCATCCTCGATATCCAATTAATGTAAATTCACTAGAATCGTATTTGTTAAACACTCCCTTAGAATCCTGGAGTACTTTCGTAGAAACAACATATTCTGCCAAACTCGAACCAGGAGCGTAATAAGCATTCCTATATCCATGCTTATCTGGCCATCCAAGGGCTACATTAACTATTCCAAGTGGAATTATATAATTCACTCCTTTAAAAGTCAACGTTGCTTCAGCGGTAATTGGCTTCATTGATGGATCCGAAATAGACCAGAAATTACCTTTCTTGTAGTCATAGACAATGATACTACTATCAAAAACATTTGTGATATAAAGAAACACGTCATCACAAGAACCTTTAGGTTTGTAATCAGGAGTAAGAAATAGGAAACCAGGAGCAACGCTCCACAAGTGACTAGGAATTTCTACACGACGAATTACAGGAAAATTTCTATTTTGACAACCACTGGAGGATAAATCGAAAACTATAACAGCTGGATTTTGAACAACATAGGATTCAGATGCTCCATAGCGAAGTATTCCAGTATCCAGAATAAAAAGACGGTCGCATTGATTATCCACATTTGGAAAATATGTTGAGATAATTGAGAAATCTTGAGTGTTTTGATAATAATTGTACGGCCGTTTGTAATATCCTTTTCTGCTTGAATCCAGTTCAGTATAGCCGAAGAAGTAATTGAAATATCCAGCTGAGTAATTGCGATTATTATTCAGAAGATCCCGACTATCGTAATACGATTCTCCGTAAAATTCTGGTTTCAATGTATTCTTTTCGTAGTTGGGAAGTCCCCAAATATAAGGACTAGTTCCTGGATCATAATCAGCAACACAGAAAGCATTGAGAGTTGACGGAACTCCAGGACGAATTCGGGCTACTGTTGTTATCATCAATCCACTCCGTGCGTGATATTCAATTCCATTTATATCATTATTGACAGAAATATGATAAGGATATTTCCCGATTAAAGTATCGTCTGAAAATGATGGATATAAATTCAGAAAGTGACTTTGTTAAATAGGTTAAACACACTAAGATTATTTTATACCGGAATAAGGTAGATTTTCATATAACACTTTTCGCCAGTAATAGACATTTTCCACTGCGTTCTTATATCCACTAATTAAACAAAAGCACCCAGAAATTGTTAAAAGCTCCCAAAATTTGATCTTCTTCATTTTTAAGACACGAACAGACTGATTTCTTTTTGAGTATCTTCTTGCTTTTATACACCACATTTGCAGTTCTTGAATATATATTTCTTTCAGGCACGAAGATCATTTTTGCAAGGAAATAATGGCACAAACGTGTTATCACCAAAATACATTAAGATTACCAAGAAAATTTGCATTTTGCTCTTCGGTGTGACTAAAGAAAAGAACGTTCAATATTATTTAACTGATTGTTTTCTTTAATTTTTTTCTACAATATACACAAATTTAGTATATAAATTAGAAGTATATATATCGTCTACTATTGAGAATTTTAATTTAACCAAAATAATGAATAACGGCACTCAATGGGTTATCATTAATCGTGTGGAGGCATAAAATTTACACATGTCTTGCCCAATAACGGGCTACGTCAATGGCAAGCGGGGTTGCCGACATCAAGTCCCCTACTCCGCATGAAGCAGGGGGCAATGGGCAAGGTACTCAATGTGTTTAGTGGTAGAGCACTCGCTCTATGATGCAAGTGTCCCGGGTTCGAATTCCCTTTAGGTCACCAGGAATTTTTCTGATGTTAACGGTGTTCGAATTGCATCCAGTGAGCTTCATCGCATTTGATTCCACATGGCATGGGGACATAGGACTGACAACCCCATTACTAAGAAAAATAATAATGGATATTCCGAACTCCTCTTGCGGGAAGACCTAAAGTTCCTCTATGGAATGTTGTGCCACCATTATTATTTTTAAAATAATATATAATAATTGCCATTTTAAAATATTACCAGTAGGGTAAGTGTGCCAAATTTCGGCCAGCTTCTAATTTCGGCCCATTTGAGTGTAATTTCGGCCATGCAAATAAATTAATTAAAATTATGTATGTAATCTTCGAATAGTCAGTGAATTCATTTTGCTTTTAAATATTTATTCATTTTAGGATGTATTAAAACAAAAATCCTTAAATTTTAGGTATAATTTGAATTTAAATTGTATTGTAAAACAAATTGTGCGCGTAAATTTAAGATGCTACTCTTCAGGTCTTCAGGACAAATTACACGGAAGATCTTAGGGCTTATGGGTCATATAAACGTATTAAACTAAATATTAAACTCGTTCCGTATGACATTTTGAAATTTTTTATCCGTTGCTTCACAAAAGGTGGTCACAAGCAAGGCGGCCGATATTTCACTCAAAGTGGTCGGAATACTACCCAAAGCAATGTCCACATTTTTATTAATTTTTCAATATTTTAGGAAGTAATTTAAAGAAAACAAAGATGATAAAATAGTTTTCAAGGTTCCACACAACCCTCCCGAAAAGGAAGTAACAAGAAATATCAATATGAATTAAAAATATTGCATTTTAAACTAAGGACTTCAGTGCTTATTTGCCACTATGCCGAAATTTGGCACACTTACCCTAAATAGTAAAATAAAGAAAAGGAAATTTGTATAATTATGTTAGATATTCATATTGTTCATAAGAAATATCACATACAGTTCCCTTTATTGCTTCGGATGCTTTCACACGATAAAATCTTGAGTTCACTTCGGATATATCAAGAAGATCATCACTATTGTATAAAACTGGAATATTATTAGTGAGGAACCCAAGATAACCGTCCGAATCTAAAAATATGTTTCCGTAGAACACAGATTCACTTGCTTCATATACTAGTCCAATTGTATCCGGATTTAGAGGTAGCTGAGTATTCCAACAGCGAATTCTGTTAGATTCCATCTCGCTAAAGAAGATCACACCTGTTGATGAGTCAAATACTTGTTTGAAGTTCATTGACTTGCATCCTCGATATCCAATTAGTGTATCAGAATTGGTTTTATACGAGTCTTTCTTAGAGTTTTGTAAAAGCTTGGTTGAAACGACATATTCTGCCAAACTCGATCCAGGAGCGTAGTAAGCATTCCTATATCCGTGCTTGTCTGGCCAACCTAACGCCACATTCATTATTCCAAGTGGAATAAAATAGCTTGCCTCTTTGAAGTTTAAATTTGCTTCAGCGGTAATTGGTTTCATTGATGGGTTAGAATATCTCCAGAAATCGTCTTTTTTATAGTCATAGATAATGACAATGCTATCAAAGGGATTTGTGATATACAGCAACACGTCATCACAAGAACCTTTAGGCTTGTAATCGAAACTAATAAATATGAAACCAAGAGCATTTGTCCAGAGATGACTGGGTATTTCTACCCGACGAATTACTGGGAAATTCCGATTATAGCAACCACTGGAAGGCAAATCAAAGACAATAATGGCTGGATTTTGCACTGTGTATGATTCAGTTGCTGAATAGCGTAATATTCCAGTATCCAAAACAAAAAGACGATCGCATTGATTATCCACATTCGGAAAATATATTGAGATAATTGAGAAATCTTCACTGTTGTGATAGTAATTATATGGACGTTTGTAATATCCTTTTCTGCTTGTATCCACTTCAGTATGACCGAAGAAATAATTGAAATATCCAGCTGAGTAATTGTGATTCTCATTCAGAAGATCCCGACTATCATAATACGATTCTCCGTAAAATTCTGGTTTCAATGTATTCTTTTCGTAGTTAGGAAATCCCCAAAGATAGGGGCTGGTTCCTGGATCATAATCATCAATACAGAAAGCATTGAGAGTGGATGGAACTCCAGGACGTAGACGTTCTACTGTTGTTATCATCAATCTACTTCGAGAGTGATATTCAATTCCAGTGATATCATTGGCGACAGGGTCGTGATAAGGATATTTTCCAATAAGAGTGTCGTCTGCAAAATGTCCTTTGTGTTAAAACTATCAAGATAATACAAGTCCTTATTAAATTATCATACCGGAGTAAGGTAGATTTTCGTAGAGCACTTCACGCCAGTAATAAACATTTTCCACATTGTTCTTATAAGCCTTTACAAAGTAAAAACTTACAAGAATTGTAAGTAACAATAATCCAACACTCTTCTTCATTTTAAAGACACAAAAAGACTGACTTTCAGCGAGTTATGTTCTTGGTTTTATACTCACAGACTCCAAAAAATCCCGTGTGTCTAAAAAATTGAGTGTTGCCATAAATAACAACATCACTAAAATTCTTGTAAAGTGCCAATAAAATTTGCATTTCCAAGTCAAGAACTTCTCGAAGAAAAAAAACATAATACATTTCTTTTTTTGGTATTTTATTTACTAATGGTGTGACAATTTATTTCGGTTATCAGTTTTAGATATACCAATTTAATTTTTTCAAGTATAATTTTACAATTTGTAGATAAAGATTTATTTGTAATTAATTAATTTTTCCAAATGAATTTAAAATTAAAAATGGGTTTTTCGAGAAATAAAACTGTCTAAGAAAACACAGTTTGCCTAAGACCAGTTGTATCAATAATATTGATAAGAAATATCACACACAGTTCCTTTTATTGCTTCAGATGGTTTCACACGAAAAACTCTTGAGTTCACTTCGGATATATCAAGAAGGTCACCACTATTAAATATAATTGGAAGTTGGTTAGTAAAGAACCACAAATTTCCTTCAGAATCCAAAGACATATCTCCAAAGAATACAGATTCATCTGACTCATAAACTATTCCAATTGTATCTGGATTGAGAGGCAGCTGAGTATTCCAGCACCGAATTCTATTCGACTGCATTTCACCAAAGAAGATCACACCTGTATTTGGGTCAAAGACTTGTTTGTAGTTTTCGGAGTTGCATCCTCGATATCCAATAAATGTAAATTCACTAGAATCGTATTTGTTAAACACTCCCTTAGAATCCTGGAGTACTTTTGTAGAAACGACATATTCTGCCAAACTCGATCCAGGAGCGTAATAAGCATTCCTATATCCATGCTTGTCTGGCCATCCAAGGGCTACATTAATTATTCCGATTGGGATTACATAACTAACCCCTCTGTATGTTAGCGTTGCTTCAGCGGTAATTGGCTTCATTGATGGATCCGAAATAGACCAGAAATCACCCTTTTTGTAGTCATAGACAATGATATTGCTATCAAAGATATTTGTGATATAAAGGAGCACGTCATCACAAGAACCTTTAGGCTTGTAATCAAAACTAATAAATGTGAAACCAAAAGCAATTGTCCAGAGATGACTGGGAATTTCTACCCGACGAATTACTGGGAAGTTTCGATCATAACAACCATTGAAAGGCAAATCAAAGACAATAATAGCTGGATTTTGAACTGTGTATAATTCGGTTGCTGAATAGCGTAATACTCCAGTATCCAGAACAAAAAGACGATCGCATTGATTATCCACATTTGGAAAATATGTTGAGATAATTGAGAAATCTTGAGTGTTTTGATAATAATTGTATGGACGTTTGTAATATCCTTTTCTACTTGTATCCACTTCAGTATGTCCGAAGAAATAATTAAAATATCCAGCTGAGTAATTGTGATTCTTGTTCAAAAGATTTCGACTATCATAAAAGGAATCTCTGTAAAATTCTGGTTTCAGTGTGTTTTTTTCGTAATCAGGAAAACCCCAAATATAAGGACTAGTTCCTTTGTCATAATCAGCAACACAAAAAGCATTGAGAGTTGACGGAATTCCAGGACGAATTCGTCCTACTGTTGTGACCATTAATCCACTTTTTGCATGGTATTCAATTCCAGTGATGTCGTTATTACCAGGTATACGGTAGGGATATTTTCCAATTAGGGTATAATCTGCAAAAGATATGCCTTTCAGTATCAATTTGTTAATGCTTTCCAAATTATATTATACCGGAGTAAGGTTGATTCTCATAAAGCACTTCACGCCAGTAATAGACATTTTCTACTTCGCTTTGATATCCACTAACTAAGCAAAAGCACCCAAAAAGTGCAAAAAATACACAAAAAACACTGTTCTTCATTTTAAAGTTTCAAGCAGACTGATCTTTAGGTGAATGTTCTCTTGCTTTTATACTCCAAAGTTTTGTATAATTTGAATAAAATTCTAACAAATATCACCCAGATAGATTTTTTTTTATTTTATGTACAATTTTAGCATACAAGAAAACTCTCAAATTACCAATAAAATTTGCATTTTTGAGACAAGAAATGCTGAATACTATCAAAGAATACCAAACATAGATTTTCTTTTTTTATTTTCTTTATTCAAATATATCTGTCTATTTCACATATTTTTGTATTCTTGTATCTTATATATAAGTTTAAAAAATGTTCCTCAGATCTTTCTTAACATACGCCTTTGCATGTATTTGCATATTAATGAATCACCATCCTTCGCATATATTTAGGATAAAACGAATTTTAAATTTAAAGAGATATCAAATACTTCTCTTTCTTCTGTTTTCTAGAGGATTGATTAGAAATATCACACACTGTCCCTTTGATAGCTTCGGACGCTTTTACACGGAAAATTTTTGTATTGATTTCAGATATGTTAAGAAGATCTTCGGTCAAAAACATAAAAGGAAGTTGATTAGTAAGAAACCATAGGTATCCATCACAATTTAATGACAAATCTGCAAAGAATACTGATTCACTTGCTTCATAAATTACTCCAATATTATCCGGATTGAGAGGCAATTGCGTATTCCAGCATTGAATTTTATTCGATTCCATTCCGCCAAAGAAGATCACACCAGTAAAAATATCAAATACTTGTTTTAAGTCCGTTGCCTTACATCCTCGGTATCCAAGGGCTTTGAATTTTTTGGGATTTTCTTTATAAACAGCATTCCTGTAATCCCTCAAGTATTTTGTTGACACAACATATTCTACCGAACTTGAAGCAGGATTGTAGTAAGCATTTCTATAACCATATTTATCTGGCCATCCAAGGGCCAAGTTCGATATTCCAAGTGGAATTAAGTAACTATCGTCTTTAAAGTTGAGAGTTGATTCAGCTAATATTGGCTTCATAGATGAATCGGTAAATGACCAGAATTTGTCTAGTCTATAGTCGTAAACTACTAAGCTATTGTCGAATATATTTGAAATGTAAAGATAGACATCATCACAAGAACCCTTAGTCTGGTAATCCACAGTTATAAAACCAAAGCCGATAGAAATAGTCCAAAGATGACTGGGAATTTCCACACGTCGGATTACCGGAAAATTTCTATTTTCGCAACCATCAGATGGTAAATCAAAAACAATAATTGCTGGATTTTGAACAAAGTAAACTTCAGATGCTCCATAGCGAAGACTTCCTGTGTCCACAACATAAAGTCGGTTACACCGATTGTCTACAGTTGGGAAATACGTTGAGATAATGGTAAAATCGTTCTGATTAGTAATTTGAGGACGCTTGTTAACTTTTCTTCTGCGTGGATCATCGTATTCTGTATCCTCGAAGAAATGGTGAAAGTATCCGGCTGAGTAATTTGAATTCCTGGATACAAACTTACGACTGTTACCGTAAAATTCTGCCTTTAAAGTATTTTTTTCATAATCTGGAAATCCCCAAAGATAGGGGCTGGTTCCTTTGTCGTAATCAGCAACACAGAAAGCATTGAGGGTTGACGGAACTCCAGGACGAATTCGTCCCACTGCCGCGATCATTAATCCACTCTGAGTGTGATACTGAATTCCATTGACGTCATTTTGAGCGGGAATGTAATAGTGATATTTTCCGATCAATGTATTCGCTACAAAAAGATATTATCTATTGCGATGTCTAGAAAGCTTTTAAAGAGTATTTCATATACCAGGATAAGGAAGGTTCTCAAAGAGAATTTTTTTCCAGTAATAAACACTTTGTACTCCTCCATTCTTAATTCCTCCAGAAACACAGAAGCACGCAAAAAGTGCCAAAAATATTAAGGAAACACTCTTCATCATTCTTAAGACATATAAAGACTGACTTTTTCCAGCATGTTTCCTTTCTTTTATACTCTAGTCAGAGATCGTTTCGGTGAGTTTTATGTCCAATGAACTTACCACATTCGTGAAAATCAACCTCCGATGAATACGTTAGTGAAGTATATATGCTTTATCAATATAAAACTCCAAAAATTTGCATTTTATTCGCTAAAATTTATATACAGAAAGAATATCCGAATCAGAAAATATAAAACACTATGCACACCCCAATAAAATCGCCAAATTCTGACAATACTACCACTCTTTTAATCAGAAGCCATATTATAAATACAAACACATAATACTCTATTTCTTTCGATTTAAAACTGGTTTATTCCGAGTATATACTTGCTTTTGGTTCTTAAGAACTTTCATGGAGAATGCGTACTTAAACCAACTAGATCCAAGAACATCCAGGACTATAGTAACCATTTTTATTGTCTATTTTATCATCTGGCCACCCTAGAACAACATCTGTTACTAGATAATAGGGGATAGTACCCATGCTTCGTACGATCTCAAGCTTCGTAATGACTAAATTTTTCCTTAGTTTCTCAATAAATTTGACTGAAATTTAGAAACATAACATTAGAAAACATTCCTCTTCTTTTCAGATGTGTTTACGCATAATAAGTCATCAATATTTGATATTAAAAGAAATACCAAAAATTAATCTTACTTCACATTTTTAGTGGAACGGTTAGACATATCACATACAGTCCCTTTGATAGCTTCGGATGCTTTTAAACGGAAAATTTTAGTGTTGATTTCAGATATGTTAAGAAGTTCGTCGGTCAAAAACATTATAGGAAGTTGATTGGTAATGAACCATAAGTAACCATCACAATTTATAAACATATCTACAAAAAATACGGATTCACTTGCTTCATAAACTACACCAATATTATCCGGATTGAGAGGCAATTGTGTATTCCAGCATCGTATTTTATTCGATTCAATTTCACCAAAGAAGATCACACCAGTAAAGAGGTCAAAAACTTGTTTATAGTTCACTGCCTTGCAACCCCTATATCCAAGGGCCTTGAACTTTTTGGGATTATCTTTATAAACAGCATTCCTGTAATCCCTCAAGTATTTTGTTGACACAACATATTCCACTGAACTTGTTCCAGGACCATAATATGCATTTCGATAACCATATTTATCTGGCCACCCAAGTGCCAAGTTCATTATTCCAATAGGAATATAGTAACTAACTTGTTTAAAGGCTACATTTGATTCAGCTAATATTGGCTTCATAGATGGGTCGGTAAATGACCAAAACTTGTCTAGTTTATAATCGTAAACCACTATGCTATTGTCGAAAACGTTTGCGATGTAAAGATAGACATCATCACAAGTTCCCTTGGTCTGGTAATCCACAGTTAAAAACGTGAAGCCGACAGATATAGTCCAAAGATGACTGGGCATTTCCACACGTCGGATTACCGGAAATTTTCTATTTTTACAACCATTAGAGGGTAAATCGAAAACTAAAATTGCTGGATTTTGAACAAAATAAGCTTCAGTTGCTCCGTAGCGAAGTGTTCCAGTATCCAAAACATAAAGACGATTGCATCGGTTGTCAACAGTAGGAAAATGCGTCGAGATAATAAAGAAATCATTTAAATTACTAATTTGGGGCTGCTTATTAACTTTTCTTCTGCTGAAATTATCGTATTCTGTATCCTTGATGAAATAGTTAAAGTATCCTGTTGAGTAATTTGAGGCTCTTGATAGAGGTGTACGACTATCACCGTAAAATTCTGCCTTTAAAGTATTTTTTTCATAGTTTGGAAATCCCCAAAGATAAGGACTAGTTCCTGGATCATAATCAGCAACACAGAATGCATTGAGAGTTGATGGAACTCCAGGACGAATTCGTCCTACTGTTGTGATCATTAATCCACTCTGAGTATGATACTGAATTCCATTGACGTCATTTTGAGCGGGAATGTAATAGGGATATTTTCCGATCAATGTGTTCGCTAAAAAATAAGATATTATCGATTGCGATATCTAGAAGAGTTTTACAAAAAGAGTAAGGTAGAGTAGTCTAATTCAGACGCTGCTCAAAATAGGAATTTTTCAAAATCCTATAGGGGGAGGTGAGGCACTTTTGAAAGTGGGATACCTTTGAAATTGGGATTTTTCACCTATTTTTAAATAAAATTAAGCCTTATCGTGATATAATTTAGCTAACCAAGCAAATTGAGAAGCTAAATTACATTATGATATGGCTTAGTCTCACTTAGTCCCACTTCCCCCTATAGGAATACATAACTTTTTCTTAGGGGGAAGTGGGGCACCTTTGAATTAGGGTGCCTTTGAAATAGGGCTTTTTCTCCTAAACGGATCTGAAACTCACTATCACACTTTTTAGCTACATGAAATAATTGTGAAGCTAAATTGTCTTATGATAAGCCTCAATTCCTTTTAAAAATATAGGAGAAAAAAGCTTAAATTTCGAAGATATCACATTGTAAAGGTGTCTCACTTCTCTCTAATAAACGCGGTTTTAAATTTTTACTATTTTATTATCCAATGTCACAATTTTATTAACTGATTCTTTGCACTCTCGAAAATCCATTCATATTGTTGAGCTTTAATAAAAAAGAACAAGAAAAAACATTTGGAGCAGGTTCTGAATTAGACCATTCTACCCTATTTTATATACCAGGATAAGGAAGGTTCTCAAAGAGAATTTTTTTCCAGTAATAAACACTTTGTACTCCTCCATTCTTAATTCCTCCAGAAACACAGAAGCACGCAAAAAGTGCCAAAAATATTAAGGAAACACTCTTCTTCATTCTTAAGACATATAAAGACTGACTTTTTGCAGCATGTTTCCTTTCTTTTATACTCCATCCTCTCAGCGACTCTTGTAATTCGCTGAGAGGATGGATTTTCAATCTCATTCATGTATTTCATAGTCTGTTGAATGCACTAATGAAACTTGTGCTTTATCAACAGAAAGCTTCAAAATTTGCATTTTATATGCACTAAAATTCCCAAACCAAATACATTTAGCAAACGCCCACCGGCCGCTTAAAAAAACTAAAACACTCAAATTCTGGTCTTACAATCTGTCGTCGCAAGTTCTATAAGGGAAGAGTACCAGCGATCGGCAGTTTTCCTCGGATCGTCAGCTTATTACCATATTTTTGCACCAATCTCCAATGATTTTTTAAAAATTATTAGCTACTTTTTACCATTTAACTCTCACAAGAATGCAGTGCATTAGTTCAAATTCAATTTACAAAACTATTTTTCCGTGAGGCACCTGATTAAATTTGTGACGATCCGAGGTACAGAGTGCTAAGTTGCAATTAAATCTATTTTTTAAAAAGTTATAGTAAAATTTTAAAATTCAAATGCACATTTATAGTTAAATGGATCACAAATAAACCGATTAGCATACAAAAAAAATACCAAAAAATATTTTGAGACTTGAATTTTCAACTGAATGTCGAGCATGTCTCTTAACATTCCGATTCGGGGTACTCTTCCCTTATAAACGCTTGACACATTCTTGATTTCAGAACAAAAACCAGTCAGTAGTAAGGTTGTTTTACCTTATGAAGGCATTGATTTTTCTACTTGAAATTTTGTTTATGAGCCATTTCAAGTAAAATTGTTGTAAAAACTCAAAAACTATAGGGTCGAAGGTTCACCTGGTCGGCAAGAAGCAGCTATTGTCAATTTCGTCAAAATATTGAAATTTAACCCATTCAGTCAATGTACTAGAAATACTTGAGAGAGAATGTTTTCATATTTTGGAATTATTTTCTTACAGATTAATAGATGATTTTTTTGAAAATAAAAAAATTATCTATTATGGGGGAGCAGGGAGCCGCTCTCAAACACACGTATTAACGGTTACTGAATTTAAATTATTTACATTAATTAATTACAAACTCTTTTGATTTAGCTAGAATAACTATCCAAGAACACAAATTGGCAATCAGAATTCAAATCAGGATAGAAGATAAAGGCCAATTTTAACAAATTCGACGGGATGTCGAATTTTCCGTCCGCCATTTTGAGCAAAAATTTTGCATGACTCTCCGCGAAGCAAGAATAGAACAACAAAATGTATTTCCATCTTGGTCGGACTATTTTTTCCAAGTACAGTAGACTCTCGCAAATTCGGCTCTTTTAAGATCGGGCTACTTTTTAATTCGGGCAGCGGTTACATTTGAAAAAAGTTTGTTGTCATTTTTCAAGTTTGATTATGATTATCAAATGAATCAAATATGCTCAAATTTAGCATGGTTTGTCTTAGTTTTGATGTGATTTTGCATTATTGAGGGATTTTCATGCAATTTACGATATATATCAGTGTGTAAACTCAATATCTATATGCACATGTCGCCCGAATTTCTGTCTAATTCGGCTGACATTTCGGTCCTATATGCCCGAATTTGAGAGAGTCTACTGTAATTGAAGAACGAAAGTTACTAAAAATCTATTCTCGACACCAATTCGGATATCAATTGCCCAGAAATAAATCGTCTAAAATCACTCAATTTGCGTATGATGTATAATACGATGGTAAGGAATGGGTTTATTATTGTATCTATCAAAATACAAATAATATGACGTTTTTTTATTAAACTTCCCTATTCTATAAGGATGAATGTTCAAATTTCATATCCCAAATTATACAAAATAGGGTGTCTATCTATAATTCAAGATATGATTTCTTAAAGTGCCATATTTCCTTCAACCCTAGTGAAAATTAATAAATCTATATGAAGTATGTCTTTTAATTTGGATTATGAAAAGAAAGAGTTTTCAGATAATGTCTTTAATTAATCTTTCTTTAGAATTTTTATTTTATTCCTGCAAAAATTAAAAAAAAAGGTTTGCATTATAATATTTCTTTTCAAAACGTTGAACAATTTCATAAAATCCTTTTTAATATTGAAGTAATTCGATTTTGTACGATCTGGTGGAGTGCAATATCTGGTTTTTTCATTTATTTTTTTTTTTTTTTTTGTAAAAGTGTAACCATATTGTTGAAAACGTTTTGTAGACTTGATGAAAGGGATCGTATTCCCGAAACATTGTAGCGAATAAAAATTGAAAGAAAGCGAAAAAGGTATTAATCCGTGTTCACCAGACGAAGTGGATATCTGTCATTTTGTTTTCTAATAATCCGAATATTTAATAAAGCGCACACTGTACTTCGAAAACTGTTAGAATTCATTTCTATATAGCACTGTTTTAAGAATGTCACAAACTAACAGCACATTTCAAATTGCCTAAGAATTGTAGGTTAGTTTAAAAATATGAAAAACTGTATTTTTTTCTTAATTTATCTTACCTAAATAAATTTTAAAATAAAAAAAATAGGGTAAGAGGGGACTCATATTAAGAAACCCTTACCAAATGTCCGAGAAACGCTTGGCGAAACCCGTGAAACCCAAAATAATTAGAAACGTGAAACTCGAGAAACCTGAAACCCTTGTCAGTAAAAATGGGAATGAGCTATCCCTTGCCTCCCTTATACGGGCTTAAGACCTAAGGCTTAGCTATCTGGCTTAACTCTTCTAATTCCTCATCAAGCATGATTTTTTAGGAAATTGTTGTTTAGGATTGAATATTAAGGGCAAATGATTCATTAGATTTTGAAAAATTAATAAAATTGCTTGTTTATTAAGATTTTTGAGACATTAGGGAACTGGGCTTGGCCTCCAGTCTGAAGCCGGCATTATACGGGCTTCATACCTGTGGTTTAGCTATATGACTTAACTACCCTAATTTTTTGTCAATTACGATTTTTTGGAAAAATTTAACTTAGGATTGAACTATTAAGAACAAATGACCTACTAGGCTCACGAAAAGCAATAAAATTGATCGCAATTTAGGATTTTGAGACATACGGGAACTGGGATAAACCTCTAGTCTGAAGCCGGCCTTATAATAGGATCTTAAAAGAATATTTTAAATCCTGTCTTACGAACATTCAACTAAACTGTTTTTTGTGATTCTTTATAAGAATCACGTAAGGATATTAAAAATGTACACCCTGTTGACATGAATTCGATCGAAAATGTTTGACTAACTCACTGAATTACAATTGCACTTTATTAAACATTAATATTGTAGTCAATAATTTTAAAATACTATTTTCGAAATTCAATTTCAATCACATTACTAACATTACTACCTTTTGAAAATCAATGAATGGACTTGAAATCATCAGAAACATCGCAAACAGTTCCTTCAATGGCTTCTGATGCCTTTACACGAAACGTTCTAGAGTTGATGTCATTTATATTTAGTTGCTTATCATCAGTGAGATAGATGAGCGGTAGGTGACTGGAATGGAACCAGAGGTATCCCTCTGCATCCATATTAATCTCCGACACAAATTGTAGAGCATCCGATTCATAAATTACACCGATTGTATCAGGATTGAAGTGTCGTTGGGTATTCCAGCAGAGTATCTTCTTTGATTGCATCTGTCCAAAGAAGATTACTCCCGTAGATGGATCGATAGTTTGATGAAAGTTCTGAGTATCACATCCACGAAAGCCAATGAGATTGAATTCTTCCGAATTATTCCTGTATGCTCGCCTGGGATTCTTTAGAAGTTTCGTAGAAACTACGTACTCCGACGTACTAGATCCAGGACTGTAGTAAGCATTTCTATTACCTACCTTATCCGGCCATCCTAGAACAACATCTGTTATTCCTAATTGTACTTCGTATTGTATGTTTGGGTGGAAAATCAGACTTGATTCTGCGAGAATAGGTCTCATCGACGGATCCTTAAAGGACCAGAAACTACCACGTTTGTAATCATACACAGTAAGACTGTGATCAAATAAATTTGGAATGTAGAGAAGAAGATCTTCGCAGGAACCTGTCTTTGAATAATCAAGTGTGATGAAAGAAAAACCGGCTGGATCATTCCAGAGATATTTAGGTATTTCCACGCGTCGAATTAGTGGGAATCTTCTTTGATCGCAACCATTTGAGGGTAAATCAAAGACCACTATTGCTGGGTCCTGAACATCATAGATCAGGGATGGTCCATAACGAAGTACTCCAGTATCAATGATGAACAAACGATTGCAATGATTATCGACAATAGGACGATATGTATTGATGATGGAAAATTCTTCCAATTTGCGAATATCTTTATAGGTTTTCCCTTTTGAGTCCGCTTGATTCAGACCGACGAAGAAATGGTTGTAGTATCCAGCTGAATACTTTCGATCTTCAGTCGGTAGCTTTCGAATATCAATTGAGAATTCTCCATAAAATGATGCGTTCAGAGTGTTTTTTTCGTAGTTAGGAAAGCCCCATAGATGAGGACTATTTCCTTTTTCGTAATGAGCCACGCAGAAAGCATTGAGAGTGGAAGGAACTCCAGGTCGAAGACGACCTACACTTGTTAACATTAATCCACTCTTGGCATGATATCCTAATCCGATAACTTCATTATTTGAGGGAATATGGTATGGATACGGTCCGATATAATGATTGTCTGCGAAACACAAATCGGTCTTTAGCGGGCCACTATTCACACAAATATTAATACCCCTTACCTTTAAAAGGTAAGTCCTCGTAAATAATTTCTCGCCAGTAGTACATTTCTTCGACTTTATTATTTTTTAAACCGCCAATTCTGGAGAGACACCAAAAGAGTGTCCATAACACTTTTAAAATGATCTTCTTCATAGTTAAGACACCACTAAACTGTCTATTTTCACAATTTCCTTCCTGCTTTTATACCAACGGCTTCTAAACAGATGCCAGATTATAAATTGGACGCCAGTAATTCTATTCTAAACTTTACATCTATTCAAGCCTAAAATCTCCAAATTTGCATAATTGGTAGATTATTCTGATAATTTCAGTCATCAATCTTCTCAGTCTACACATTTTTTATTGATATAGTGAGGTGAGAATTTATGTCGTGTTAATAGTATTGTGGTAGGTCCAGATAATTTATGCAGAAAAAAATCTTTTTTTTACAATCATCAAAACACGTTTAATAATATTTCAACGTTTCTCATATTGTACAAAAAATGAAAACAAGCAAACGAAATGCTTCTTCTGGAGTAAGAAAATTAGCAAATAGGCAAATTTGTCATCTAACGTGGGTAAAGAGAATTAATTGAGCAAAAGAAAAGATAAAAATTTGTCAAAAGTTTGCTTCCCACACATTAATAGTAACCTAATATTTTTTTGTGTCGTTCTGAGAAACTCTGAAATTTCTGTACAAGATTTAAAAGTAAAGTTTTTGACCTGAGAAAATTATCTAAACTCTAAACATCCAACATCCAACTGATACAGGGGATCGGGATTTGCTTTGATCGTATGATTTATTGAACGTGTATTTAAATAAAACGTGTATAAATGCAAAGCAAAAACATGACGAAAGCACCTATTTGTCTTTCAATTTCAGGTGTTATTACGAAACAAATGCATAAAAATATTAATCCGAAAAAATGTTAAGAAAATCAAAAGAATCGATTTTATAAACGAAATTGACTATTTAAAATTTTTGTTGTGTGCTGAGGATCATGTGTGCTCGTTTGAGATCATCTGCAGCGGGTCATGTGCCGGGATCCATGGTAGTGTGCGTATTTAGTTGAACGTTATAGTTTTCCTTTTTAGAATCGTATACCAATTAACCTTGAAAGAATACTACGGAACGTACGTTTAAATACAAAATTTGTGTTACTTAGACTATGATACTTATACAACTTTATACCTTTTAAATGACAACTTTCTAACAAATTGAAGTCCAATTGCATAAGGCCCACCAAAAAATCAGGAATGATGACGATCCTCAGTGGTTAAACGGTTTAAACGTTAAAAAAAATTACTCGGGGTCCCGGGATTATGCACACACAATTATGCATATTTACCTACCACTGTGAGAGCTAATTTGTTAAATAATTTTTGAGATATAGTCATTCGAGGAGAGGGAACACCTTTTTTATATTCAATATTGCGGATACGTTTTGAATGTGAGACAAAAACGAATCTCACTGGTTTATCTGAAGACTCTAAATTTAAAATATCAATATTAGAAATGCCTAGATGAAAATAGTCACTTCTAAAAATAGGATTTAAAAATGTTGCATTTTGAGGTACTCAAAAGAAGTGAGGGTGAGATGGAACACCCCTGATTTTAGCAAAATATTTATAGTTTATTTTATTAATTTAGAATAGGAGGAGGGAAGTTATTTTAGACATGAACACTATTTCATTGAATTTATTGGACTTTTTTTTTTATTTTTTCAGTATATAAATGATTTATTTTGTGGAATATGTGGCTCATATACTTCGATGGCAATTTCTCTGAGTATATCAAGTCAGTCTTACCAAAAATTTAGAGAAAATAATTTCTAAGATTTATTTGAAAAGATTTTGAAGAACATTGACCAAAATTCACACCGAAAGTGTTGCCAAAACTATTAAGTTTCATCTCTCTTGAACCCCAAATACACGTATTCTTATGGCGAAATAAAAATTTTTGGCCATTTTTCAGACATCCAAAAAATTCAATTTCAATTTTCTCGTACAATTTTAAAGAGAAAGCTGTAACTTGGAGGTTTTCATTAGAATGTTGAAGGGCACAAATAGACCAAATTAGGTAGAGATAGAGATCGTGCATAGGGTGTAGGTAGGAGGCGAAGTGGTCCACCTCTCCCACTCTTCCAACTCTCCTCGAATGATCATAAATCCTCATATGTGCTTTTGTATAAGACCGCTAATACCGACTTTAGACCTAAGATATGTAGAACTTCCAAGAGGAAAAGATTCAGCCATTTTGAGAGGGTAATGAGCTCTGCATTTCTATAAGTATATGTGATTCTCTATAGAGAATCACTACTTGAATGTTTTGATTCAGATGTTGAGTAAATCACTCGGTCCTGTAGGAGAATTCTGTAACAGTATGACAATGTCACATGGCAAATTTAAAACTTTTCAAATAGTAAATTCAGAGGAAGTAATCGAATATTCGTTTCATATGGGTTACTAAGAGCTTCATAGATCCCTTAGTAATAGTCATTTGGTGAACACTTGATTTTAATGTTATTCTACACTCGAATTTAGCACGAAAAATTGTCATATGACTTTGTCATATTGATACAGAATTCCCCTAGATTGAAAGCCCTTAAAATTTATGGTGCCTTTGTTCAAATGTGATGCGTGAAAATATACCATTACATGTAATATGGACATGGATAATCTCTTTGAAAGTGCTCTACTGTTTCATATACAGCTTTGCCATCTGTGATCTGGGCTGTAAGCAAATCCCATCTTAAATTATATGTGTAGAGCATATAGCCTATTCGACACATGTCAACACAGTCGACGGCCGTACACCACCAATTCTAATCCTTTATTTCTTTGACATCCCCAACCCGTACTATCCTTATGGGTTCTGAAATGTTGCTTTAAGGCTCTTACTGTTAGGTAACTGTCCTCAGTCTTCAGAGAGTGAGCACCAGTCGCCGTGGACGGTTCACTCTCATGAAGTGAAAAATGCGTGGCACTTTAACTTCTTCAATTTCCCTTTATAATTATTTAGGTGCCCCCATGATGACATACATAGACATTCAGCCAATATCATGTAAATAACATCACTTTTGAATTTTCAAGAAGAGCCTTTATGCATCTCCTGCTGACAGGGCCGGATTTAGAAATGTGGAGGCCCAATGCCCATTTGTGGGGACCCCTAAAATCGCAACTTTAAAATTTTATAAAATATATATCGTTATTCAATGCTACAGGTAAATTTAAGCAACTTTAAGTTTACGTGAGACCTACGACTTTTCTTTTACTACTCGAATTATTAAATCTGTAAGCACCATATTACCTTGTGCTTAATTTATTTTTTCTTAATCTTTTATCTCTTAATACAATTCAAATATTCTTAACAATGTATTAAAGTTGAAGCAAATCAATGATTTGGAACACTTACAATGTAATTATTTTGTAAATGTACAAAAAGTAGCTAAATAAAATATTCTATAATATAATATAATTTACTACTCGAAACGACTCGAACTCTATCGAAAAAAATGGCAAACAGTACAATCCCTCGGTTTTTTGCCTATAATATGACAGTTGCAGATACAGGTGAAAGGCCCAAACGAGAACATTTCTCTAAAAAAAATTCTGGAACGTTTAAAATTAAAACGTAATGAGGAAAGCTTTAGCGAGATATTCCCTAATACTTCTTTGAAGGCGACATCGTACCTTCCTTTGAGAAAAGATGGTCAAAATTTTACCCAAAAAACCTTTAAAAGCATATTTTGAAGATTTTGAAAATTAGGTTTTGCACAAGAATTTGGTAAAAAAATTAAGTTTGCAAAACATGTAAAAAATACTATAATGTGATTTAAATTTTTGAGGTCAGGTATGGCCTCTACTCGACACATTGGGAGCAATTTTCTTAAAAAATTGCTTTTTTGAAGGAAATTGCCTGAAGCGCTGTAGGTGGAAACATCAGAATTCTGTTAAAAAAATGGAATTTTTTGATAAAAATTACTCCCAATGTGTAGAGGCCTTAATATTAGATGGCTTAAAATTGTAAATATTTAATTTATTTCCCATATTGAGATTCTAAAATCACGATTTCTCAAAATAAAAATTTGTTCAGTAAAGTTAAAAAAGTTTCAAATTACAATAAAAATGACTGGTTTGTAATCTCTTTTACTTAGAGTTGAATTGCAAAAAAATTGAATAATTTAAACCAATGTATGGTTAAAATACTGATCTTAAAGAGGCTCAGTGGATCCAATAGATAAAATTAAGTGTCTTAGGTGTCTTATAAACTTAAAAAAAAACGTATTTACAAATTTATTTAAGAGAGCTGTTCAAGGGAAAGGCCCCGTCAAAATTGTCTCTTTGCTACCCCCTATATCTGCCACTTGAATCAGACAACTTCAGTGAAATATAATATCATTGAAATTTTGAGTTATTTGAACTCTGATTCAAAACAGTTATCTAAGTATATTTAACAAAAATATAGAATACAAAAATATGCAAAAAAGAAATTTTAAAACCCGAGATCACAATGCATTTCTCTATAAGTTAGAGACCATTAAAAAACTTTATTAATGTGAGTAAATTACGCGAAACTACTTTTGGGATTGAGCACTTTGTTTTATTTGTTTTTTCTTGTTGTATTTAGCGATTCTTAACAATATTATGAATAAAATAACGATTTTGAGTGGGGCCCTTAGGACGAAAAAAAGGAAAACCTTTTCCAAAATGCAAGCCGTTTCAACATTTTTTTTTAAATTTTTGTATATTAAATGCTAATCGATGATCGTTAATACTTAAAGCAGGTTAAACTGTAGTTTTTTTTGGAATAATTTTTATTTTGTGGCCATTGTGACTATAGTAAACTTCTTAAATGTGGAGACCCTTAAAATGTGGGGGCCCGGTGCCATAGCCTTGGGGAACCCACCTAAATCCGGCACTGCCTGCTGTTAGTTATGTAGTTCCTTAAGAACAATGTTGAATTGATCATTCTTTGTTTCCTTGCGTACCCCTATCAGAAGTTCTGGTTCTATGAAAGTCCTTTTCCTATCGAGTTTCAATAGCCTGTTCGCAATCTTATTTCCCAGGCTATCTGTGTGCCCTTGTGACCCAGAACAAAATAATTCGTTCTTTCGTTGAAAGGGATTACTAAGGTAAATGTTCTTTTAGACATATGGATAGCTCAATTATAGGATCTTGCGGATAAAACATCCATTGTAAAACTGCTTGCTAAAGAGGTTTGTTTAGGACTCAAAAATGAGAGAGGACCATGTCAGTTTTCTTCGGCTCAAAAGACAAAAAATGATATTGAACACACAGGCAATCTGTCATATTTACTATTGCACAGATTGCACACGTTGTAAAATTGTGTATCAATTATTTTTCACGTAATTTATCTTTCTGAGTGATGATTTTTGGCATTTTTGCCAAATGAAGCGCGGTATCCGGAAGTCAGAGAAAATTAATGCCCACTCGCACTTGTGACAAACTTCACACCGTATCGAAGTGGGCATTGTTGCGTCCATGTTGAAAATGCGTGTTTACAGAAAAAATCCGAGGGGTGGATAAAGCGGCGTGACGAGAAAATAAATTCATTTATCGACTGTTATATAAATAGCTAAATGTGAAAACAAGTAAAAAATCAAAATATCTGCTTAATGGTGAAGACAAGTGTGAAAAAAGTGCCGTGTGACGTTGTGAGATAAGAAAAATTTTGCTGTGTTTTTGTTTTAGGATGTCTCTTGTTGACCTGCCAAAATGATGCGAATTCCCCAAAAAATTCCACAAATTTCCACATTTTGCCAAGTATGGGTGTCCAGTGTGGTGCGGAGAGGACCAAGTGCGTGCTGGTCCTTTCCACCTGGCACCAGATACAGTGTAACAACGTCCAAGCAGTGGTCAATTGCGAAATTCGCGGAGGAGGAGGAACTAAAGAAGAATCGGGGCAATGTGCACTTCCAGGAGATTCACAAAGCCATCAAGGGACGTGAGTTGATTAAGGATGTGCTGGAGCAGAAGAGGGAGATATTGTTGGAGCGAAAGAATGTGTTGGTGCAGGATTTGCGAGATCGCCGGACAAAGGTCCGGGAGAGAATGGAGGAAGTTATTGAGAAGGAAAATATTATGACGATTCCCAATCTTCTGTGCGTGATGCGTGGAGTTTTGGCACCCTATTTGGGCTATGTGATCATCCAGGAGGATTTTGCCTTTGCCATTGGATTACTTGTGGCTGCAGGAATCAGTGATTTGGTGAGTAATTTTGACAGGAGAATTCCTTTTGACTAGGAAGAATAATATTTCCGGAATTGGCAGCTGGATGGATTTATTGCTCGCAATTGGCCATCGCAAATGAGTAAAGCTGGGAGTTTTCTTGATCCCATGGCTGATAAGTTGCTGATGGGATCCTTGGTCATTTCCCTGAGCTACTGCAGCCTTCTGCCCATTTGGCTCACTGCCACAATTCTCTTCAGGGATGTTTTTCTAATCGGTGCTGGCTTCATTATTCGCTACAAGAGTCTTCCGCCACCGGTAATTTGTTTTTCAGAATGATCCTTATGCCTCCTCATGATTTTCCTGGTGCTTCCAGAAAACCCTGTCGAGGTACTTTGATGTAACTCATGCAACTGCCCAACTCGCTCCGACCTTCATCAGCAAAGTCAACACTGTTGTCCAACTGGTTGCCGTGGCCACGAGTCTTGGGGCTCCTGTTTGGGACTATGTCGGTGAGTATCTCTCAAAATCTTCCTGGAAAGGTCAGAAGAGAAAACCTGCAAGACATTTCCTTTGCAGATCACCCGATGCTCCATGGATTGTGGTATGTGACTGGAGCCACAACCGTTGCAGCAGCTGTGAGCTACCTAATGGCCAAGGATACCTACAAGATCTTCCGGAAGCGCCCCGGAAACTAATAAAACACGGATTTAGAGTTCTATTCTAGGAGTTGCTTGTAAATATATTCACACATTTTCTACACATATTCACAATCTTTTACTCATTTCCCCGATTCTACGTGCCCACAATGTACTTGTCCTGTTTGTACATTTCATAGGCGAACTTTTCCGTGTGCAATGGGTCAAATTCGCAGCCAATGTAGTCGATTTCTAGGCTGAAGGGTCCTTCGCAATCGTGCCGGGAATCAACGGTAAATCCTATTTGAGTGACATGCTCCAGAGAAATGGGGCCCTGCTTGTCCTGGACACGTCCCTTAGAGCCTAGGAAGAACTTCGAGAAGGGCACCTGAAAAACGAATGAAAAGTTTTATCTCAACTTTATTAGAGCAATTTTCCCTATGGCCTTCTAAAGTTCGGTTTTCCTCTAAAGTCAGAAAAGGTGCTTTTTTTTCTGACCCCTAATTTTTGACTCTCTCGTCCTTAAAGCGATAAGGACCTTGACAGACCTGAGGATTAGCCGAGAGACGGCTTAGCATAATTATGTTTGAAATAATGGTTAAATTTCATTTCCATCATTTTTCACTAAGTCGTCTCTCCGCTTAAATCGTAAGTGTGTCTAGGCCATAAATAAAATTAATTAATACCGATCAAAACGGATTCAGTTTTGTTCGGGATTCCAAGACCTTTCAAACGGACCCAAAATTATCTCAATCGGTTGAGAAAAACGTCTACTAAGAACTGATTAATCCGTAACCTTGAAAAATCGTTAGAAGGAATGATTCAAGGTTATTTTTGTAAAACCCAGCACCAAATGCTTACCGAATTCAATTCAGCTGAAAACATTATGTATTTTCAACTGAATTCTGCCATGCTGCTCTGAATATGGATAGGAAAGTGAGCGTGTATGACAGCCTGCTGATGCGGTTTTGCGTTAGTGTGCGAGTTTTAGAATGTTCAGTTCTTTGCATGCGGGATGCTCCCACATTTTCTTAGTTTTTCGCTAATTTCTTAATTTTTTTAAAAAAAAATAACATTCAAATTAGTTAAAACAAGTAATTTTTTAATATATAGTGATGAAAAACTAATGAAAACAGCCCAAGAAATGGTTAAAATCTCTAAAAGAATAAACTTAAATCGTGATTAAATGTTGGAAAAGTAAACTGGTCTGGCTTAACTGGTCTGAAGCCGGTATTACCTTCTTAACTAACGTCTTAAAGAGTTAAGGACCTTGACAGACCTGAGGACTAGCCGAGAGACGGCTTAGCATAATAATGTTTAAAATAATGGATACATTTCATGTCCATCATTTTCCACTGTCTGTTTAAATCGTAAGTGTGTCTAGGGCATAAATAAAATTAACTAATACCGCTCAATCCCGATTCAGTTTTGTTCGGGATTCCAAGACCTTTCAAACGGACCCAAAATTATCTCAATCGGTTGAGAAAAACGCCTACTAAGAACTGATTAATCCGTAACCTTGAAAAATCGTTAGAAGGAATGATTCAATCGATTCAATATTAATTTTGTAAAACCCAGCACCAAATGCTAACCGATTTCAATTCAGCTTAAAATGTATGTATTTTCAGCTGAATTCTGCTAACCTTAAAACGACACTAATGAGGCAGTGTTATTTCCTTTCCGGTTAGCACTTTTTGTTTGAAAACTGCTGGCCGATCGAAATATTTTTGCTGAACGACTCAGCAAAAATACGTACACTGAGAGAAATACGAAAAAGTCAAAATAACATTCCGGAAATGTTAATTTTACCCTGCAGTATTGATCCGAAATCTGTGTAAATATTATCCTTTTTATATGTATTATGGGTTAAAGTTACCCTTCCTCCATATTGATTTTACCCTTAAAAGGTGTAAAATTAACATTAAAAAATGTTGATATATTTTTACACCCAAAGTGTTAAAGTTATGACGAAAAAAAGGTAATCGCAGCCTCTTTTTTCTCAGGTTAGAAAGCATTATTTTTTCAGCTAACTGTGCTCGCTGGGAAGTTCTTTTCCCCTTTTAAGGTTATGTCCAGCATAACTCCACTTTGATACCTGAATCGACCTGAATTCTTAACTAAATAACTGTAAGTTGTGTAAGATAATTACGCTCAATCGTTCAATAATCAATAGAAATAACTTTATTGGGTAAGCGTAAGAGATATTTTTAAATGTGACTTAATTTATTGCAAATCATTCTTGTTTGACTTCCGGATGGACACAATTTGGAGAAATTCAATTTTAGGATTGAATATTAAGAACAAATTATACATTAGATTTTGAAAAATCAATAAAATTGCTCGGTTTTTAGATTTTTGAGATCTTCGTGAAATGAGGTAAACTGGTCTGAAGCCGGTATTACCTCCTTAACTAACATCTTAACTAAATTAAAAATGTCAATACCGAAATAGATCCAAGGTATTCTTAGAACTTAGAGATTAGTACGTAAAATTTGGCCGTTTCAGAGTAAAGTCAATTTATGCAAAAACCTTTTAGTGTAGTTCCTGATCCTAAAGTGTTATACGGGCTTCAGACCTAAGGCTGACCTTCTGTAATTTCTTATCAATCAAGATTTTTTAGAAAATTATCACTTATGGTGCTGGCACACCTTTTCAATTTAGTAAAAAATTCAATCGATTGAAATTTTACCTCTCGCTCTTTCAAACTGAAATCAGATACAGCTGTCTCTTTCTGTCAAATTAAATTTCAAATTGAAATTGAAAATGAAATTGAAATTTCAATTTTCAT
This sequence comes from Phlebotomus papatasi, assembly GCF_024763615.1. Classification (NCBI taxonomy): domain Eukaryota; kingdom Metazoa; phylum Arthropoda; class Insecta; order Diptera; family Psychodidae; genus Phlebotomus; species Phlebotomus papatasi. Next base: position 18,010,431 of record NC_077222.1, read on the forward strand.
TTGACAGAAAGAGACAAACATATCTTATTTCAGTTTGAAAGAGTAAGAGGTAAAATTTCAATCGATTGAATTTCACTAAATTGAAAAGGTGTGCCAGCGCCATCAGTTTTCATTTGAGAGAAAGAGACAAACACATATCTGATTTCAGTTCGAAAGAGTAAGAAGTAAAATTTCAATCGATTGAATTTCACCCAATTGAAAAGGTGTGTCTGCGCCAATTATTAAGAAATTGTAAGAAAATCTAAATAAAATTTGTCGTGATGTTTGCAAGAATAAGTAGAGTAAGATAGTCTAAAAAACAATACATTTGAGAACAAAAAGGATGCGAATTTTGAGTTCATGAAATTTTCTCAACCTAAAAGATGTGGCAAAATTAATTAATTTAAATGAAATAAATTAAATAAACTTGTAATGTATTGCCTCGGATTTTGTTAGAATTTTTAAATCGGTAAAATTCTATGAAATCAAAATTCTTATTACTTTCTTTTTAAAACGTTTTGCATGTCTATCTCACTCTTTCGCATTCAAACTTGGATTGAACTAAATTGACTTTATTTTGACGTTCAAAAAAAAGAAAAATAAGTATCGACATTAGGCAAGACATTTGAGAGAGAAAACTGATATAACTTTGGTTTTGATTAAATTTTTCGGATCTAAAGGTGACATAAATCTATTTTCAAAATTATCAGATCGATTTTATTTTTTCGATTTTATTATAATCGGTAATCTTACGTATTTGCAATATTCCATTTTTTTTAAATAGCGTTCATAAATTATGGTCTATCAATTTTTGAAAAGCTCAAGGTCTAAGGTTCAGCATTATCGTACTTTGCGATTCGTTTCACTACTCGAACTAAATATTCAACCCTTTCCTAAAACTGCAAGTTACTTTCTATCACAGTTTTCTCCATTTTCTGGTTAATTATCTCTAAAGCAAGTGGATTCTGTAAGAGTGACAAAGTCATATGGTAAATTTAGAATTTTTATGTGGTAAATTTGGCAAAATTATTCGAAAATGTGACTCATATCAAGCATTGAGAAATTTGTAGAGCTGTAATGGCCATTCGATGCTCACCGAAGGTCCTCTTGTCCTGCTTCCAAATTTAACCACCAAAATTTGTCATATGACATTGTCATATTGTTACAGAATTCCCCTTTAGCAGGAGTTAACCCTCTAACGGGTAAGACCGCCTCCAGGCCGTCTTCACAAAAATCACATTTACAGCGACAATAAAGGTTTTATTTATTTAAAAGTGCTATAGTGTCCTCGGTAATAGTCTTATAAACATCTCTTGAAAGTTTGAACTCATTTTGACTCTTCGTTTTGTTGCTATTCCCAGTTTTGTGTGACAGGTCAGAGAAAAAGCAACAAAAAAAATTTGTTCAAAAAAACTCATTTCCAATTTCCATAAAAATACCGATTTAAAGTTATCTGACTAAAATAAATTTATTTTTTACTAAAAGATATGTCGTTCTACTTTGTATATTTTATTTAAAAAAATTGATAAAACTAAAAATGTGAATTTTAGAAGCAAAAAGAGTTTCAAAAAAAAAATTTATATTTTCTCACCTAGCGCCTAAACTAAAAGAGATAATGAAGAATGGATGGTTTTTTTCGACTTTATTGGATCATAATGACCAACGCACAATAACTTTTGTTTGTAAACATGTTTTTGACATTTCTATGGGAGTGAGTGAGACCTAGATCTAGTCATCTTGCTCACTCTCATAGGAAATCTTGAAAACATATTTACAAACAAAAGTTATTGTACGTTGAGCATAATGCTCACCGCACAATAATTTTCGTTTGTAAACATGTTTTCAAAATATTTGTGAGAGTGAGCGAAATGACTAGATCTAGATCTCACTCACTCTCATTAAAACGTCAAAAACATGTTTACTAAACAAAAGTTATTGTGCGTTGGGCATAATTATCCTAGAAAATATTGTTTTAGAACTTTTTTTCGCATGTTAAAGAAAACACCGTTAGAGGGTTAATTTTTAAACAGAATTTCTGTAAGATCTTACCCGAACGTGTTGCCAGTATGGTCCTCCTCTCGTGTACAGGGCAAAATGGTAGACATCATTCCAGAGTACATCGAAGTATCCTTCTGTGGCGATGTTGATCAGGTAGCTCCGTCCGTCTCCTCGGATTCTCATCACGAGCATATTGTAGGGATGCCAATCGTGGTAGGAATCGCGTTTGAAACTCTTCCTCGCACGCATACTGCTGATATTGGCATAGCCTGACCTCTTGATCTTCCCATCGATGGGTACCCTATTGCAGAGAGTCCCATGGAACAGTCCATATCCCGATGGACTGATATCAAAACTGGCTTTGCTGTAGCCTTCACTATGATCGGAATCTGTGGTGCACACCCACTTTTCTAGGTCTTTTGGTTGATGAAATTGAAATTTTACGTCCACTTCGCCTGGTCGATAGATGAGGATGGGATCAGACTCGAGTTTCTCTCGCACTTCTTGTTGCCAAAGGGCTATTTCTGTTTTTAGCTCTTTGAGTCCATCGAGGATCATTTGTTTCCGGGAGACACTGGCACGGGTGAAATTGTAGCCACCTTTGCGATCTTTTTCCCACCAACTCCGGGATATTGGCGAGGTGTGTAGGCATCGGGAGTTCTTCAATATAACCTCACTTTTTGCGGTGGGGCTTCTGCAGTTTGATGATAGTTGGTGGATTTGCGATCGACACTTGCGTACACTTTGAAATAAGACTTTGAGGATGCCATGGGGGCGTACTAGCATTCTGCTAGGGGTGAAAAGTGGCAGAAAATGGACTTTTTCCGGGTGGATACGGAGTGTTTTCTTTGCGGGGTAGAAAAGAAAACAGCTGGCCGTGTGGGCATTAATTGCATCGAGCAACCCTGTCAGTGGGCATTGTTGTGACGAGTAAAAAAGCAAAAGGGGGGATATCTCTCTTCGATTTTCTCTTTAATTTGGCCATTTTCTGGGACTTTTCCAGGATCTTTTTTTGCGCGATGGTGTAAATAAGGTGCTGTTGGGTGATTTGTGAGGGAAAAGTCTGTGAAATGTTGTGGAATTGAGGCAGGAGAGTGTGAATAGTGTGTGACGTGTGTGCGGAGGAATGTGTCAATTGCGGGGCATCTTTCGACGTGATTCACACACAAAAACTCCCTGCTTTCAGTCGTGCGAGTCAGAGACTCAGTGGTGGCCACAGATCCAGTAACTCTCTTATCTCTGTCGCGCCGTAGTGAGCTAAAAAAAAGAGTACAAGTGAAGGTTCCGCACGAGGTCGATTCAGTGAGAATCCGTGGGCGCAGTGAGAGTGAAGTGATTGATAAGTGAAGGATAACGAGATAAATAAATAAAAAAAAAACAGTGTCCAGGATGAAACATCAGGGCAGTACAGCTGGTGCGGGAACAGAGAAAAAGAACAAGTCCAGCCAGCTACTTTCACACGAAGAAAATCAGCAGGTTTTCAATTTGCTGGACAGAAAATGCATGGTATGTTGACCTCTGTCGATTGGCTCCCGTCTTCACCGCTAATCGCAAATACCTTCCACAGTCAATGTGCACCGCTGTGGTCCAGTTATACGTGACAGATGCTCCGGCACATTCGCACTGGGTGAAACGGTATACGGGGGCCCTGTGCTTTGTCAAAGATAGCGGCAAGAAGTCCTACTACTGCCGTCTCTTCTGCCTCATGCGTCACGAAATGGTCTGGGAACAGGAAATGTATGACACCATTCAGATTCAACGAACTCGACCCTACTTGCTCAATTTTGAGGGCCAGGTGAGCAGCTTTTTTTTTAATATTTTCTTTTAACTATTAATTCACTTGGGCAAGAAAATATTGAGCAATTGTCTCACACGCAATGCTTCTCTCTTCCCAAGGATGGTATCGTGGCGCTCAATTTTGCGTCTGAGGAAGAGGCAGAGAGCTTCCACAGAGTCTCCACCTTAACGGTGGCCAATCGTATTAAGAGGCGAGAAGGTATGTTGCTTTATTTTGGATTCTTTTTTTTTTGGGGTTTGGTTCTGTCTCCGGGGATGTGTTTCCATTAGCCTAATGGGGTCCTTGGGGAAAAATACAGTGGCAAAGCATGATTTTCCAAAAGCAGGTTTTCAATTTTTTTCACTGAGAAAAATATTATCTTAAAATGATTTATGTTTGCCCGAACAGTTAAAAGGAAAACAATATTTAAAAATCTTGTTTTTGGAACAGAGCTAATTAGAAAAATTGCATTTTTGCATTTACTATTTTAATGTGCATTGAATTAATTAAACTATTAAAGCAAATAATTTATAGACCGTAAAAAATACAAAGCTTAAAAGAATGACTTTAAAGCCAATATTTATATTTTTATGAATATACTTTTTTAATTTCCTGAAGGGGTAGCCATATGGAAAAGACTTTACAAAAAGCTCGGTCGCTTTCTAAATATTTAATAAATAAGTAAAGAACAGCATCGGAGCAGAAAGTTTTATTAAAGAGAGAATTAAAAGTACGATGGCATACGGTTATTCTAAAAACTTTTTAAGAATACTGGTCATTCGGTCACAACTCTGACTTCAACTTTACTTTGGGTCAAACAACATAAGTTTTGTACTTAATTTTCTGTTAGTTTTTAAATTTTAAAGCTTTTCTATTTAAATAAAACTTATTGCAAATGTGTTTTTTAATGTCAAACGGACAGAAAATTGTATTGTCAAAATTCAAATGGTAACGGACATAAGAAATTCAGGATCGGGTATCTTTTGATTTTTTTTCCATTTTGTCTTTGGAATCTTTGTCTTTTGTAATTTTTGTTTTTTGGAAACTTTGTCTTTGGAAATCTTATCTTTCATACATTTTGCACAATTATCGGAAATTTTATCTGTCACACATTTTGCACAAGTATAATTTTATAACTTCCCAAAAATTGCCCTTTTCTCAGAAAATTTCCCTTTGGCCCAACGGGTGATACAGATAACTTCCCAAAACACAGAAAACTTTCCTTTGCCCTAAGGACGAAACTGAAAACTTCCCAAAAAACAATGGAAATTTCCCTTTACCCGAAAGGACGAAACTAAGAACTTCCCAAAACACAGGAAATTCCCTTTGTCTCAAAAGACGAAACTGAAAACTTCCCAAAAAACAATGGAAATTTCCCTTTACCCGAAAGGACGAACTAAAAACTTCCCAAAACACAGGAAATTTCCCTTTGCCCGAAAGGACGAAACTAAAAATTACCTAAAACACAGAAAATTTCCCTTTGCCCGAAAGGACGAAACTAAAAACTTCCCAAAACACAGAAAATTTCCCTCTGCCTCAAAGGACGAAACTAAAAACTTTCCAAAACACAGGAAATTTACCTTTGCCCCAAAGGACGAAACTAAAAACTTCAAAAAACACCATTGTAATTTCATTATTTTATTTTTAATAAAATATACTTGTTTAAAATATATGAAAGACAAGATTTCCAAAGACAAAGATTCAAAAAAACAAAGATTACCGAAGAAAAAGATTCCAAAAACAAAATGGAAAAAACAAAGATTCCGCAAACCATCTCCGATTGTTATTTTTTCCTTACTTTGTTTTTGAAAATTTAGTATACTTTAAAAATACACTCAGCACAATTTATGTCTGCTTCGTGTGAACTGATTGATACACACTTATTTTTAATTCAATTCTCTTTGCTATATTAAAAAAAAATATTTTATGTTTTCAGTATTCAGAATTTCTATTAGTCAGAATTTTCATTTTTTTTAATTTCTAATTTCATAAATATATTATTTCACAAGTAAACTATGCCAAACCTTTTAACTTTTTTAAGCTATAATAATCTATAACTTTCAAATAAAAAATACTGACATTACCTATACTTTAAAATATTTTTACAACGAAAAGATATCAGTATACTGCTCTATTGAAGCAGTAACTTTATTCTATTCATTGCTAGTCAGTATTAGAAAATTTAAAAAATCGTTGTTTTAGTCAGTAATAAAATGCATTTGTAACCAATTAAAAATTTTTATTTTTATTTTTCACTAAAAATGTCATTGAAAGTCATGAGCCTAAATTTTGAGAGCAAGATCATAAGATCAAAAATTTCAAGCTGTCAAATATTTCCAAATTCGAAATTTTGACACAATTCATTTGTGGGACTTAAAATAACAATCCAACTCAAAACCTTCCACACTTAACGAAACGTCACTTTTGCCAAAAATATTTAATTCTTTGCAGTATATTTATTGAAATTTTGCCATAAAAAATAGGAAATTAATTTCAGGCCATATTAGATATATATAATATGCCATAATAATCAATACAGACAGTACGAATAAAAATTAATGACATGTGATAAACCCTGAGTTGTTTATAATAGTCATGATTCTCTTGCAGATACTCTCACTTGGAATATAACCATTTTTCTTTAATAAAAATATTTATCATTAAAAGCGAATTCCGTATAAAACTTCAAATCGATAGTATCTTAAAAATTCAAATCATTTCTAATAGCTCCTTGAAATTATTTAAAGAAATAAAAAAATAGCGTCTCGTTATCTTGAAATGTTGGTTCCAGGATTGGAAAACTCGAAATCCACATGGTTTGTGTCTTGGATATTAAAGTGACATTTTCACAAATTTGACATTTCGATCTTGATTATTTGTTGATTCTAGAATCAAACCAAAAGCTTTAAATTTTTTTGTTTTCCGTTTTAATTTTGGTCTAAGAATTGTTGTTGACATTCCTGTTTAAATTTTCTGAGAAAAAACTTCTTTAATTAATATGTAAGTAATAAAAATCGAATTTCAGTGGATGATTTACAAACTATAAGGATGTCCAAACCTAGGGTAATTTATTGTAGGAGTAGGACCTTTATAAATTCTTAGGTTAAGATATTTTTGATCTAAAAATCGTGAAATTGGCTTAGTGCATATTCTGCGGTCCCAAAAGAATTGAAGAAAATACAGCAGACTCTCTCAAATTCGGGCATTTGGGACTAAAATGACACCCGAATTAGAGAGAAATTCGGGCGACAAACTTTTTGAAATGCAACGATTTTTATTCATCTGAGTTTACATACTCATATTTATTTGTGAATTGTATTAAAACTTCTTAATAATACAAAATCAAATCATAAATAAGACAAACCATGGCAAATTTAAGCATATTTGTTTAATTTTATAATCATAATCAAACTTAAAAAATGTCAACAAACTTGTGTCCATATTCCGCATTATTGGAGAAATTTTGACAGTATTTTCTTCAAAAGCGTAGGCAATTTACTTCAATATCCCAAATATGGACAAAAACTTATTAGTGTGTACAGGTCATTAAATTACTTTCAAATTCTTAGGGAACACTGAGAGAAATCCGAAAAAGTTAAAATAACATTCCGGAAATGTTAATTTTACCCTGCAGTATTGATCCGAAATCGGTGTAAATATTACCCTTTTTAGCTGTATTGGGGATTAAAGTTACCCTTTTTCATATTAATTTTACCCTTAAAAAGGTGTAAAATTACCATTAAAAAATGTTGATATATTTTTACACCTAAAAAGTGTTAAAGTTATGAGGAAAAAAACTTAATCGCACCCTCTTTTTTTCTCAGTGAAGGCTTTTAGGCTTTGCATACATTCTGGCTTCGAACACTTTATGTTTCCCATATTCTTTAAATTAATCTATTTTTTTCAAGAAATGTGTGACTTAAGACTAGTTACTAAAATATATTGCCATAGGGTTAGACTCATTAAAAAATATGGGAAAAATGAGACACTCAGAGCAGAAGTGGACTATTTTAATAGGGAAATGCATACAAAGTAGACCACTTCTGCTCTGAGCGTCTCAAATATGAAGTGTTCGAACTGGTTCGAACTCAGAATGCGTACGAAGCCTGAAACCTTCCCATAATTCAAAACACTGAGAGTTATTCTTAAATCACCTTTTCTCTCAGTGTATCATCTGCAATTCTCTTTTCTCTGAATAAGTCAATCAAAGAGAAATGCCACTGATCTTGCCAGAAGCTGTAATTTTCCGTAAACAGCTGCATGGTGTCATCATGAGAAAGTCCAAAGAGAAAGAGTGAATTCCTCGAAAAGTGGCAGAATTATCAGAATCAAGAATGATTATTAATGCCATAAGTTTGTTCTAGCTTGTCAGTTATCAGAGAATCAACAGACTCAATTTCAGCTAAAAGAACTGGTTTTCTCATTTAAAATTTTGTTTCTGAATCAATTTCTGGGATTTCTGAATAAATATCTCACCTGAGTATTTTATCACTGAACACACAGGGAGAAATAAAAAAGAGAAACTAATCAGTGAAGTAAGCGACTTTATTCATTGTCAAACACTGATAAAGCCTGTGCTTATCAGTATGATTTGGACTGAGGAAAAATCAAATTCATGTCGAAATGAAATGAAATGGGAAAAAAAATTCCATGAAAAATCCTCCATGAGATTAGGGATAGTGAAGATATAATAAAAGAAGGCGTCTTCCGCCTGCAAAAATAGTTACGCTATGTCATCAATTTCAATTGCTGTGAGAAATTTCTCTAGTCAAAGAGGAGAGAGAGATAGAGAAATTTCTTTTAATTGATTATCCAATAAATATTGAACAGTATTGTTTGACAAAGAGAGATAATTTCACACAGATAAACTCCTGGTGTAAATTTCTCGATTAGTTAATTTCTTATGCAATATTACCATTTTACCAATATCTCCGGGAAAATTATGTCCAAAAAGAAATATCGTTAGAAAGATTGTGAAAAAAAGGTTTGCACTTTGCCCACGAAGAGAAAAAATATATATATAGAAATATTGTGGGTGATAAAATTTTGTGTGTGTATCGATTGAGGGAAGACGTTAATTATTTATTCTGGTGTTGGGACTTTCAGTCAGACACTTCCTGCCGCACTCTCTCGAATTTAACACGGGAAAGTGTAGCCGTGCTTAACATAACAGAAAATGTGTAAATGGGAAAAAAATTAACACAAGAAATTTTGTTGTTTTAGATAAATATTCAAAAATTGTATCAAAATTAACCAATGAATCACTAATGTCTTGATTATTTTTTTCTGGTAATTTCCTCGAAAGTTGCAAAACAAACACCATAATCTTTTATTGTAATTTTGATTAGAGTGAAAATTTTTAATTTGAGAAATTTTTTGAAATTGCTTAATAATGAGGATTGTTATTAAATAATCAAGAGAAAAATTTTCTTTTTGGGATAATATTTCGTACGAAGCCATCAATTCTTCATATGAAATAGACTAAATTAAGCTGTAAAGATTTTTAAGAATAATATGAGATTTCTAGCTCACGCAATCATATTTAGACAAACTTTAAAAAGACTGAAAAACTTTAAGACCTTATAAAATCTGTGCAACATAAAAGCATTTTTGTTTTTTTTTCAAATTGGCCAGAGCTTTCACAACTTTAGTTAGAAGCTTTTAAGCTCCAGCCAATTAAATAATGCGATGAAACTGCAACATTTTTGGAATAAAGTACAGTTGGACCTCGACAGAGTCAACCTCCGATAGAGTCAATCTCCAATAGAGTCAACAGCTATTTTTTTTACTCTACGGACTCCGATAGAGTCAACTTGGACCCAAATTGACTCCAGTAAATTCAACTTTCCAAGAAGCAAAATGGTTGCCTTATAAAACCAAATACTAGACAAGTCTTTTAGTGCACTTTTAGAAGACTTAAAATGAGAATTTTCTGTTAAAATTCTTATAGAAGCTCTTAAGATCCTTAAGAGTGATGGAACCAAGAGCGTTATAAGCAAATAAAAAGATTTTTGTTTCTATAATGACTTACTTAGGGAATCCTACAAGACTATATTAAGAAAAAATTACTTATTGGGTTTTTTTTATTATTGAAATATTATGTGATATAATGCTACTTTCGAAATTAAAAGCAGTGTTTTGATTTAGCAACGTAACGTTTTTTTAATACAAGAAAAACATTTATGTAAGTACATGGTAAAATAATGATAAAATTCGAATATTAACCGTGTAATCATTTTTCAACAAAATAATTTTCTTTTCGTCATTTTAAGCGTTTTGATCGATTAAAAGTTCTTTTGTCTTTTCTCTCTTGTCCTAAGATTTTAATTTTCTGATTAAGCCTATTATCGCAATGTAAGGAATTTTAGGCCATTATTTATTTGAAAGTGAATAAATACGATTGCACAAAGAAATAAAAAATATGAACTCGAATTACAAAAAGAAAAACGTACAGGATGTAAGATTTTTTTTAATAAAAGAAGTTTTTAAAGAACTTACTTGTTTAAAAAAATGTAAATGACAAACGATCATATAATTATCCTTCAAAAGAAAACATATAAATTTATTTTATGTTATATTTTTTATTTAAAAGACTATTATCTCAAAAGAAAAATTGGATCAAAAAACAAATAAGCAACAGAAAATTAAAATTGGTCAGAAAAAAAAACGGTTAAAAACTTTCTTTTTTTATGTATTTAAGATTTAAGTGTTGAATGGTAAAAGATATTGACTTGGAGTCTTTGAACGATCCCCCATAAGTGAACTTGAAGATTATTAATACTACCCTCATTTCCATCCCACCCCTCCCCTGCATCTTCCGCAGAACGCGTTTTCCTGTAGTCACAAAAGGGAAGAAATGAGGGTCATATTAATAATTCCCAGGTTGACTTATTATGAAGACTCCAAGTCGATATTTCTAACCATTTAGCGCCCATATTACAGAACAAGAAGAACATGAGAAAAAAAATTTTATCGTTCTTAAAAAAAATTTAAGTTCTTTTTAAAAGTTCAGAAAAAAAGTTAACGTTAATTGCACTAGAATTTTCAATAATTAAATTTCTACCGGAGCACTTCTAAAAAAGTGAGAAAAAAGAAATCTTTAAGACACCATTTCCGGAGACATGGAGACTACTTTACACTTAAGATATTTACTACTAATAATAAAAACATTCCGCAAAATCTATTAGGGGAGACTGGGGTAGAATTAGCCACCAAATGAAATTTTTCATTGCGTATAATTCGTACAAAAATTCTTGTGTGAGGCTGTTAAATATTTCAATCAATAGTAAGGGATGTATATACTTAGAATAAAGAGTGGTTTCCTCAATATTCGTCCGAAGACGAATTATAAGATACCACTATCTAATACTATACGTGGCTAATTCTACCCCAGTCTCCCCTGCAAACATAACTCTTCTACACTTTCTGCAGTCGTGGTCAGTCGGTTTCTTGTGCCTCGTGCTCCAATTTCGTTAACCTGACTATTTGATGGAACTTTTGTAGCCTGTCTTGTCCACTATGTCATTAAATTTCGTTATTATGGCTCCGGTACACCTTTTAGATCAGGGAAAATTCAGAAAATCGAAATTCACATCCCTTTCTTTCTAAAAAGCTTGGCATATGTCTATCCTACTCTTTTGTACTCTTCTTCTTTTTTTGGACATCAAACCAAAATCAATTTAGATCAGTCCAATTTTGGAGTCGAAAGAGTAGGCCGACTTATGCAAATCTTTTGAGAGAGAAAAGGATGAGAATTTTGATTTCATTAAATTTTACCCTTCTAAAATGTGTTCCGGACGCATTAGAAACGTTTTTTTCTCAAAATTTTACTCTTTTTGATTGCTTAAGCAATTTTTTTGGCATTGAATAAATGAGCAGTAAAAAGTTACAATTGATCAGTAACAAAAAAATTTGAAACAGTGATATTATCATCCAAATTTTGACAAAGGGAAAATAAAGGGCTTTACACTCTATATGGAACTTTTTTAAATGTTAAATATATAAATTAGGACCATTTTTGTAAAGATATAAGTTTTTTACTGATCATAAGGAGATATTTTACTGCTCATTTGTTTTTTGCCATTTTCTTTTTAAGTAAAGGGCCACAAAATAGAGTTATCGTTCAAACTTTTCTGAAACAAGGGACTAACTTAAGCAAGTTGATACCTTGTCATTCTAATTTCAGGAAAATTTGAGCATCATTTAGAATGACAAGGAGCCAACTTAAGGTAAAGTACCCTCTAGTAGGCCGGTTCCTCAACTCGGCCAGTTGAATTATTTAACCAATTTTTTTTTAACGTTTTATAGTCAATTTCTATGAAATTTTCACTGATTTACGTTATATATAATATAATACACCTTATAATGTTAAATTGGTAAGACCATATTATAACAAATCTAAGTAAATTGAATAAATAGTCGCACTGGCCGAGTTGAGAAACTGGCCGACTACAGGGTACTTTACCTTATGTAAAATATATTTTGAAAGGTTAAAATATGTACGGGGTCACCGAATACCGAAAGTCAATATCTTATACCTTTTGATCTTTAGCATGGTAATAAAAAACGAACACTGAGAGAAATCTGAAAAAGTTAAAATAACATTCTGGAAATGTTAATTTTACCCTGCAATATTGATCCGAAATCAATGTAAATATTACCCTTTTTAGGTATATTATGGGTTAAAGTTACCCTTTTTCATGTTGATTTTACCCTTGAAAAGGTGTAAAATTAAGAGTAAAAAATGTTGATATATTTTTACACCTAAAAAATGTTAAAATTATGAGGAAAAAAGTTAATCGCACTCTTTTTTTTCTCTGAATTTTTTTTGTAAAGTATTGCTCGCTCCAGGGGCCCATCAAGCCTAATAAAAAGTGAAGATATTTTTCACTTTTCCTTGTAAAAATTTTGCAGCTATTACACCGCGTCTTAAACAAATTTGCTCGTAATTCTTGTATTATTTCGGCGAGCATTATGAAATATGTATTTTTAGATAGATTTTAGTGCACGATTTCGAAATATATCAGACTTATAAGTCAATTCTCTTTAGGAAAAAACTTGCCAATAGTCTTCAGTTGAGAGGCCCCTGGCTCGCTCATTGAACAATAAAATTCGAAGTTATCTTATTCGAGAGGTTTATTATTATTTTTCTTATTTCTTTTAATTATTTAACAATTTGTTATTCTGAATTAATTTTTCTATTGAGAATCCCTAAGTGCACCTCCCCTGGAAATCGCATATAGATTCAAGAGTTAGAAGAAGGTGTGAAAATTGTCATGATAAGACTAAAAAAAATTCCAATTTGCCCAGAACGTCTCAAGCGATCGTCAACGAGAAAGGAACCACCACCTCGCCCGAATGCAGCACCGCAAGTCTCTCAGCAGCACAATAATGTAGAGGATAATTCTCAGGTGATAATGCGACAGCAGCGGACGGCAGTTCCGCCGCAGACACCGCCTCAGGTAGCGGCGCCGGTGCCGCATTATTTCGGTGGAATGTCGGGTGGTGGGCAGAAAGGGAAGAAGGGTCGTGATAGGAAGATCACAAAGGAAGATATTGGGATTCCGATGGACTTTAAGCACATCACGCATGTTGGGTGGACTGAGCAGAAGGGCTTTGACTGGACGGGCGAAGAGGTGGAGCACTTGAAGCCATTCCTGAGGAAGGCTGGAGTGTCTGAGCGTCAGCTGAAGGATCGCGAAACGAGAGAGTTTATCTATGATTTCATCCAGAGCAATAAAGTGTTGGACCTTGTGTCTTCTAGTAGTCCTCCGGGGACTAAGCCTCCGCCCCCATCGGTTACGGGTGGCAGGCAGATGCCTCCGCCACCAGTGCCGACGCGCCAACGGAGTCGCAATGGGGCCCGAGCGGCTCCGCCACCGCCTCCACTCAGGCAACCACAGACAACTCCAGCTCCCCCAAAAGCTCCCCCTCCGGGCAGACCACCACCAATTGCAGCTGCTCCTCCGCCACCGGGGGCTCCAGCGCCTCCGCCACCACCACCACCGCCCCCAATGGCGCCCCCACCACCAATGGCTCCACCACCGCCGAGCGAACCCTCTGGAGGTACTTCACAGGCGTCCAGCATCGGAAGTGGGGAACCTGATGCAAGGTCAGCTCTCATGGAGAGCATCCGACAGGGCACAAAACTCAAGGTAAGTGTCCGCAATTGCAAGACTATGTCAATTGCCGTGCTAATTCTCTCTCTCAGTCAGAATAGTATTTTTCCTTCAATAATCTCCTCGATACAAAATGATATTCATTTGCTCTTTTTTGTGCATTTTGCTGTTGTTTATTTTATGGATGAATAAGCTGCGAAATACTTTCTACAACTTCCTCATTGACCAATTGAGTTCTTTTTTTTAAATAACCAGTCCACTTGCATTGAAATTGAACGATGATATGGGCCTCATGGGCACTGTTTTGAACATGATACGTGTTGCAACATTGTATAGTTCTTTTTTTTTTGTAGTGAAACATATTCATTGGTAACAATTAATTTTCCTCTGTGGAAATTTATATGGGTAATATTTTGTGGAATAAATTGAAAAGTTTTTGCAGTGGGTGAAATTTCACACGATAAAAGGTTAAAAAGGGGTGGCAAAGCGTCCCAGACTTTGCGAAATGCTCGAAATCGTGACTTAGATGCTATACCTCAAAAGAACTTTCGCGTCATTTACCGTTTACCGGTGCTCAACCGATTTGAATCGATTCATAGATCTCTCAAAAGATCCCCCAAAATAGTTTAAAGAGTAATAAAAATTATATTCAAACAAAAATTACTTATCGGTAAATAACCGGTTCATTACCGATTCTCAACCGATTTGAACCGACTTATAAATCACTCAACATATTTCCCAAAATACATCTCAGGAGCAATTTAAATGAATTTCGTATAAAAATTATTTATCGGTTATGATCCGGTTTATTACCGATTCAAAACCGATTGGAACCGTTTCAGTTTTGTCGGAAATTCCAAGACCTTTCCAACGAGCCCAAACATAACCCCATTCGATTGATAAATGCACTCTCTAGTGTCCTTTTAATCCTTGACCTTGAAAAACCATTATTAGGAATGGTTCAACGCTATTTTCGTCTCAAGACGAAATGTCTGCCTGGGTGATCTCTAAAACATATCCAAAAATGAAAAAAATCGTACAACGCGTTTTCCAGCAATCTCAAAAAACATGGTTTTGGAGGGGAAGGGGAGGGGTGGGGGGATAATGAGGGGCATGATAACGATCCTTGGATCGACTTATGGGGAGGTCCCCCTTAGGTTCCAATTCGCTATCTCTAACCGTTTGCCCTCTAGAGCTGATGACAGCCGGACGGACAGACGGACAGACGGACAAACAGCGTGACGCCGAAAAACTCGAAACTTCAGATTTCCAAAATTCTTCCAAAATACGACTCCTTAGGGGGTAAGGAGTCGTATTTTTCGTAGGAAATCACAGATCTTCTGGGATTTTCTTCCGTGCTTTGTCGAGAACGCCCAAAATACTCAAGTTGGTCAGAAGATTTCTCCTGGTTTCTCCATGAAATCACAGATCTTCCGGGATTTTCTTCTGTATTTTGTCAAGAACACCCAAAATATCCAAGTTGGTCAGAAGATTTCTCCTGGTTTCTCCAGGAAATCACAGATCTTCTGGGATTTTCTGTGATTTCTGGAGAAACCAGGAGAAATCTTCTGACCAACTTGGATATTTTGGGTGTTCTTGACAAAATACAGAAGAAAATCCCAGAAGATTTGTGATTTCCCGGAGGAACCCGTAGAAATATTCTGATCAACATGAGTATTTTGGGCGTGCTTGACAAAAGATACAACAAAATCCCAGAAAATCTGAGATTTTCTAGAGGAAATAGGGGAGAAGTCCTGACAAAGATGGGTTTCTGGGAAGAATTGAGCAGGATATACAGCAGAATCTCTGGTCCTGTATATGATGATATTCTCAGATGACTTCCTGTTCATAAACATGCTAATTCCAAGAGCTTTACGATGTTTGAAAGGAACTGAATCTCTGACCTAAATGGTATTTTAATAAAGTTGTAAGATTGAAATTTTAATATTGAAGTCAATTTGCTCAGTGTGTAGGCAAATATTGAAATATTGCTTTCAATATTCGCTTCAATATTGAAGTTTTATTTCAATGTCACTTTGAAATGTTATTATTGCAATAATTTGCCTAAATTTGGTTTTTCGATTGTGGCACCCCTGGTGTTGGTCCTACGAAGTACAAATGTTCTAGAAAGTTGTAGTATTTTGTGAGATCTTTCATTTGAGCCCTCACTCATTAAAATCGGTCAAATACAACCGGAGATATGATTTTTTGAATTTCGTGAATTTGACGCTTCATATTTCCGGTCCTATTGTAACCACAGCGAACCCACGCCACTTTTTGGAAACTTCATAACCTAGACTACAACACTCTGAAATTTGATTAACTTGCACAAAGGATTTTTTGAGAAAAATGAGTTTGAAATTTAATAAATTTTGACGCTATCGCAGCGCCACCTGTGGTGACTTTTTGAACTTCCATCTGAAAGTGGTCGTCGAGTCGAAACCAAAACCCAAAATTTAATAAAATTCGGTCAATTCAAAGTTGATATAATATAAATGCACGGATTTTTGACCTGGTTTAGATTTATTTAATTGTATTCACATACGACGTTTCGGGGACGATTTTTCCCCTTCCTCAGGTATGAAAATCAAAAGGACAAATCGGGTCTTGGAACAAAACCTGAGGAAGGGGAAAAATCGTCCCCGAAACGTCGTATGTGAGTACAATTGAATAAATCTAAACCAGGTCAAAAATCCGTGCATTTATATTATAACCCAAAATTTAGGTCAAAATGTTAATTAGAATCGGAGATAGAGGCCGGTAAATTTTCGAACTTTGACCCCTTATAGCTCGGGTCAGGGGTTATGGATCGACTTAAGTATTTTTTTGTTTGATAGGTATAATCAGCGGCTACAACATATTTAAATTTCAGCCCGATACACAAAGGAATTTTTGAGTTATTTAACTTAGAAAATTGTTTTTTTTCTTTTTAATAATAGCGCTTTAGCGGTACTTTTACAAACTTCCCATGTTACAGGGGGAAGTGGCATTAGAACCGAAATTATGGCCATTTTAAGAATTTTTTTTGGACCCCAGAGCTCGGGTCAGGGTGGTGAGGGGACCTTATATTTGGTAGGGGAGAGTACTCTACCTTCGAACGTTCATGCCTTCGAATAATGTGAATTTTCGCTTATTTTTCCTAAGAGACTTACCTATTAAATATTAGTTAGCTTATTATCAATTTTTGATAATTATGTGATAATTTATGTAAGTCTCCTAGGCAAAATGAAAGAAAATTCATATTATTAGAAGTCATGAACGTTCGAAGGGAGAGTACTTTCCCCTATTAATCGAAAGCTCTAAGGCCCAGGAATAACATACTAAAATTTGAGCCCGCTCGATGCCACAGGGGCGGAGCTATTGAGAAAACAAAAAAAGGGGGGTCTTCAAAATGGCGGATGGAGGGGTGGGGGGTGGGGGGTCAATGCACCAAGTTGCAATTTTCATACGATATATAACCTTTGCCGAAAACCGTAGGTCGATATCTCATTTAGTTTAGAAGCTATTAAGCTCCAAAGAGCGACCGGACGGACGGGAACGGTTTTTAGCCATTGATATATTCGTGATCAGGAAGTGTCAAAACACATTCTGGCAAAGTTTGGGGCCGATCGGAGGACATGAGATTTTCTTGGGATTATAGTAAGGTGAGATTGTTAAGAATCTCACCTAATACCGTTGAAACATTTCTAATGATTTTTCAAGATTAAAGGTTAAAAAGGCTAAAGAGAAGGCATTTATCAAGCGAATGGGGTAATGTTTGGGGTCGTTGGAAAGGCCTTGGAATTTCCGACAAGACTGAATCGGTTTTAATCGGTTATGAACCGGTAATAAACCAATTCACAACCAATAAATATTTTTTATCAAAAAATCAATTATATCAATCCTGAGTTATTTTGGTCGATCTTCTGAGTGATTTAATCTGTTTAATATATCAATTGGGAACCGGTAAATGGTAAATGATTCAAAATACTTTTGAGGTAAGGGAGTCCGTGGTGCAATTGGTAAGAGCGTTCGGTTCTTGAGCGGTGTGACCCCCGGCTCGACTGTCACAGTTGTGAGTTCGAGTCCCGCCCGGTGCAACTGATTGAAGCGTCTGAATGGACATATTTCACTAAACATTGTAAACTGAATAATAAACTTGTAAACTGAACAATGTATAAAATGGCAATAAAAGCCCGGTTACATCGAAATAAATAAATAAAATAAAATACTTTTGAGGTATAGCGTCTGAGTTCGAAGACTTTGCAAAGCATGAGATGCTTTGCCACATCTTTTTGTGTTTTACAATCTGATTTTCAGTTACAATCATATTGCATGCTTGAACTTTTCAATCAAATAATTCAATTTCTATTTATTTGCAAGGTTTATCATTTTCTTAACCTTTGTAAAATACTTAAAAATTATCTTTATTTCCACTCTGAGACCTGATGGTATTCCAATTAATCTACTTGACAAATATGACATTAATTGACTGAGAGATTCAAGTTTATGACTTCCAAATAGGGATTTGCTTTATGAATTTATGCAAAAGCCACACAAATGCTCTGACCTTTCAAACTCTCTTCTTAGAGCGTCGATCGGAGCAATGTGGGCGGTGGAAGTGGCGATTCGCGATCGGATCTGCTGGAGGAGATTCGACGCGGGAAGGGTCTAAAGCCGGCGTCTGAGCGAGAGCTGCCGAGTGTTCAGAGGTCCAATAGTGGAGCAGGAACGGATGCCCTAGCAGATGCTCTGCGAAGGGCTCTGATGGAACGTGGAAGGGTGATTAGGTCTTCGGATGAAGAAAGCAATAACAGCACTGACAACGATGGCGAATGGGATGATTAGGAGAGCAAAAACAAAAAAATTGAGCCTGTGAAGTGTGAGTGAAATTTTTTCCAGGATTTATTCGCGACAATATCTAAAAAAAAATGTGTGAAAAGAGTGCAGAGGAGTTGATAAAAAAACGGTGCACGGTAAATATTTCTTTATTACATCATCTTAACTTTCTTAGAAGGTCTTATTTGTAGGAATTACAAAAGGAAAAAAAATGAATCAGTGAAAGATTTTCAATTGCTTAGCATTAGAATTGAATTTAGAATGAAGAAAAAAAATATCAATTGATGAAGAGAGAGGAAAACTTCTTGAAGAGTGCCAAATTAGATTGTACAGTTAATAAGTTACCAAGTAGGATTGTTTTTGCAGGCAAAAAGACATTTCACACAATTTCAAAAGAAAAAAAGAAAATAATAGCAAAACACAATTAATTTAAAAGGAATTTAGCGCAATTTTCAAATTTTCAATTGCAGAGCAATATACTTTTTTTTCTAAATATCTTAATACCATTTATCGCATTAGTAAGATAACTTTTTTTCTTTTTGTTTTATTTTATTTTTTTGGCAAAAAGAAAATCGCAAGTTTATTGAAATATATAACACACAAAAAATATATAAAATAGGAATAATTACAGAAGAAAAAAGAAAGAAATTCACTGTAATAATAGTAATGTTTATTTTACTTTCTTGTTTCTTTTTTTTTGCATAACCAAATCCCAATTATTATGAAAAAAATATATTTGACAAAAATAATGTTATGACATTGAGGGTGTGTCTTTAGATGCTGCGGAAGGTGAATCATATTTCTTCATTTTCAAAAAAAAAAAAAGAGAGACTGTGACTCAATAACTCTGGTTGAATGAGTTATTTTGTGTACACATGGAGATTTTCTTTCTGCAGCCACTGGAACGAGAGAAAAAAAAGTGAGTGGAAAGAGACTTGAAAGAAAAATAAACGGCCCACGGTGTGAATTACAATATTGAGTGTTTTCGCGCCAAAATGCACATTAACATTCATCGTCGCTGACGCAGATTTGTTGACTCTTGAAAGCAGACAATTTCAATATATCTCGCATTTCTGTGAACACTTTTCAGCATTCGAACGGGAAATGCTATTGAATTTTAAATATCAAAGATTAATTAGTCAATGATTAAACTACCAAATTTTTATACTGGGAAATCTATCAGGGAGAAACATTAAATGGTTGAGTTATGTTACAGAGGAAAAATTATTCCATCTGGTAACAGGAAATATATAATCAGATTTTAGCAGAGAAATTACAATGAAATTGGAATATCGAATACCACACTAAAGGTGCCTATACATTATTAGAAATTTCCGTCAAAATGAGCTTCAAAGTGTTCTTCAAAAAAAAAATCCTTAAGGCCTCTACACACTGAAAGCAATTTTCGTCAAAAAATAATTTTTCGAAGACAATTGCCTGCAGTGCTGTAGGTGGAAACTGTCAAAAATACATTTTTTGATATAAACTGCTTCCAATGTATAGAGTCCTTTATGGCCTCTACACATTGGGAACAGGTTTTGACAAAAATTGCAATTCTAAAGGAAATTGCATACAGTTCTGTACGTCAAAACGGCAAAATTTTGTCAAAAATTCAATTTTTGACAAAAAATGTTCCTTATGTTTGAAGACCGTTATGGCCTCTACACTATGAGAAATTTCTTTAAAATATTGTATAGATCTATAGTGATACTAAATTATTGGCTATAATTTATAATTCTCCCAATTTTTTATAGGTGTCGCTCTCAGAACTTTTCAGCCGACCTGTGGGGGAGTTTTCATGCTTTAAACCGTCCCCAAGCTTCATAATGACTAAATTTTTCCTGTTTTTCAATAAATGGGATTCATCGCAATTTAGAATCCACACATCCACATTTATCCACAATTTAGAAACTAGAGGAAAGTATCTTATTTTTAAAATATATTGCGAAGTCAAATTTATTCAGAAACATGGAAAAATTTAGACATTATTAAGCTTGAGACCGTGCAAAGCATGGGAACTTTCTTCTATGTACTTACCTTTTTAAGAAATGAAGTGTAAACGATACCAGTGACAGTGGTGTGTTGAGGCCTCTAAACAATGGGAGTAGTTTTAGTCAAAAATTGAATTTTTGATAATTTTTTGACGTCTCTAGCTTCAGTTCTGTAGACGAATATCTTAAAAAAAAAAACATTTTTTGACGAAAATTTCTGCCAATATACTGTGCCCGGCAAAAGTGACCCAATGTTTTACAATTTTGTATAAAAAATTTAATATTTCATGATCTACTAATTCCTATATCACCTTCAACTTTCTTTTAAAAAAAGTTTAAGTTAAATTTTAAGTTTTCAAAAAAAAGCTTTTTGTACAAAAGTTTTTTTTAGAGCCTTTTACTAGTGATTCCAACAACGGTTAGCCGATTTCGAAAAACCGGTTAATCGGCCAATTTTGGAGATGGTTTTAAACCGGTTTAAAACCGTCTCCTTACAAACATTTTAAAATTTCTCTTATGACCAGCGCACAATTACTTTTGTTTGTAAATATGTTTTCAAAATTTCCCATGAGAATGAGCGAGATGACTAGATCTAGATCTCACTCACTCTCATTGAAAAGTCAAAAACATGTTTACTAAACAAAAGTTATTGTGCGTTGGGCATTAAGCATAACTTTCTTGAAAATCAAGATACACTGCAAAATCTAGTGATAAGCCTAGATCAGCTTATTGTAGGTGAGATTCTTAATGTGAGCTATCTTGAAATGTACGCAAATTCGATTTAGAGCTGAAGTTGGGGGACGCCATTCAATTATCTTGAATCAAATCCGTGAAATTATACAAATTTTGTATTTAAATCAAAATATCAAGGTTTTGGATGGACTGACAGAAAAGTGATATATGGGTGAAATGTAGACCAGAATGTTCTCTATAATTTTGCTGTAGAACTTGATCTCATCGATTAATCAGAAGCCGAGATAAGCGCGGTTTTTTGTTTCTCAACTCGTTTTTTCGACCAGATCGCCCCAAGTGTCCATTTGATGAACTTCAACTATATTAAAGAATTGTTGTATTTTGTGAGACTTTCTATTTATAACCCTATTTTAAGTGTCTTGCTGGAGTAGAGGGAGTCAAATTGGCATCTGAGTGATTTCAAAGCGTTATTATGGGAAAAATCAATTTTTTCACACTTAAACGGCAAAGTAGGAGTGATAGCGTAGTCTGATCTAAAAATGATGTACAGACGAAATGTAGACACAAATGTCCTCTACAATTACGCCGAAGTAATCATCAAGATTGGTTCAGCGACAGTCGAGATAATTGAGGTTATGTGATATTGAAATTGGTTTTTAGACTGTAGCGCCTCTGGTGTTGGTCCCACGAAGTTCAAATGTTCTAGATAGTTGTAGCATTGGGTGAGATCTTTCGTTTACTCCCTCACCCATCAAAATCGGTCAAATAGAACTGGAGATATGATATTTTGAATTTCGTGAACTTTGACCCCTTATACACTGCTGGCAATAATCATAGCTCCACTTTTCATATTGGAAACACTTTGAAAAAAAAAACTTTTTTGGAAAAAAATAAAAAATCATTTGAAGGTATTTTCAAACCGATATAAAAAATAGACATTTGAATTTTATACCGTTAGAACTGTGAGTACTGTGATAGAACCTTTATCAAAATGGCGATTTTCGGGTGGCAATAATTATAGCTCCACTCAATAAATTTGGCTCCAAGGTGTTTATTTTCAATCAGTGAAAGTAAGTATCTTTTAGTAATTTAATTGTGAGATTAAAATAACCGAGATCTTGGAAAGCGGGCAGAGAAGCACAACTGGTGGTGGTGGCCCGACAAGATTACTCTTGTTAAGGGTGTGTTGATGAACTCGTAGCTCAGGATCGACTGACGTTCTGTTGAGAGCGCACCATCTAAGGCACATAAGCTTAAAGATGCACACCCTTCACCTCCCACTCAGAGGGCTAACCCTAAGGGACAAGGCACATTACGTACCCAATGAGTCTTTGGGAATTCAAAATAACGGCAGGGTCTTTAGCCGCGGAACCGATTAGTCTTACATTCGGCCATCCTGACTGGATCAATGACCTCATTGATTTTTGGTAGTTAATATAGAAATTTGAACAGAGGCCATGATCTTGGAGAAATAATAAACGGAAATGGAATGCCTATCGGTTCCTTATAGTGAATAAGCGACGCTGTAATTTCATTCTCTTTTGTGTTTGGTCTTTGACCATTTTTACCTCAAACATTGCATTTCATTCCATTGTGAGGATTTCATATCAGATTTTGGAATTTCATTCGAGTCGATTAATTCATTTCGATCAATGTATATCATTCAAAATCGACCAAGTCATTACCATTGCAAGGCTTAGACAATTTAATTTCACAATCCAATACCATTTAAGGTGCAGAAATTTAAGTTGCTCATATCAATACCAGCTAAGGTATAACAGTTATAGTTGCTCAATTTAATACCAGATTAAGGTATAACAGTTAAAGTTGCTCAATTCAATACCAGCTGAGGTATAAAAGTTCAGGTTACTCAGTGCGATGTCATCATAAGACATATGATAAAGTTGCGCAGTTTGATACCATCAAAGGTATATGTTAAAGTTGACAGGTGCAATACCATCTAAGGTATATGTTAAAGTTGGCAGGTTCGATACCATCAAAGGTATATGTTAAAGTTGACAGGTGCAATACCATCAAAGGTATATTTTAAAGTTTACAGGTTCGATACCAGCAAAGGTATATGTTAAAGTTGACAGATGCAATACCATCTAAGGTATATGTTAAAGTTGGCAGATTTGATACCATCAAAGGTATATGTTAAAGTTGACAGGTGCAATACCATCTAAGGTATATGTTAAAGTTGGCAGGTTCGATACCATCAAAGGTATATGTTAAAGTTGACAGGTGCAATACCATCAAAGGTATATTTTAAAGTTTACAGGTTCGATACCAGCAAAGGTATATGTTAAAGTTGACAGATGCAATACCATCTAAGGTATATGTTAAAGTTGGCAGATTTGATACCATCAAAGGTATATGTTAAAGTTGACAGGTGCAATACCATCTAAGGTATATGTTAAAGTTGGCAGGTTCGATACCATCAAAGGTATATCTTAAAGTTTACAGGTTCGGTGTAATCAGCTTTTATTCAATTCAATTCAATGTAACTCAACTTCAATTAGGTCAATTCAATTCAATTCAAATCAATTCAACTCAGTTCGATTCAAACACACTTCAACAGAAAGACTCAATTCGCTTTATCTCTTGTCAGTAGTGAACTGAGTCGCAAACCTTTCCTGTCATAAATAATCTTCCCCAACAGTCAGTTTCGTCAAGTCGTAGTTGCGTCAATTACTCAATGATATCTTTACTTTATACTAAATCTCACAGCATCTGATAGCTAAATTATTGGAGACTCAAATCATTTAACAGGTTTCTTACTAGACTAATATACGGACTCAATCAGTAGACTTGTATTCAAATAATTGGATTCACATAAAACATTTTTTTATCATCTTATCATTTTTTTTTTAGCATACGGCTAGACAACATCAACATTTTTCTTTAACTTTTCATTGAGTACTAAGTACGTGATTCACGAATTTTACTCAACCATGTTTAGAATATTTCCATATATATCATTAGCAGATATCCTTCAATATACATATCACTAATCCAAACATTCATTTATATTTTTTTTTTTCATTTCAAAGTATAAACTTGTGCAGATTTCATCTCTTCCCATATTACTTGCATTCACACATCAACCGCATAATAGACCATATAAAATCTCATCCTAGATCATCGATATTCGTTTCGCCTACGTCTGAATTTGATCGCTAATCTTAGAAAATATTTCTGTTCTCTTAATAATTTTTCTTTTATTATCATTTAATTTCATTTATTGTATAGGTGATCCCTTACGTAGTTTCTCCCATTAATTTTAAGTAGAATCAGTTCTTTTTTTTTAATTTTACTTGGGCATGTAACTACCTTTAATTCCTATTGTCGTGTTTTTTTCTCTTCACTTTCCGTAATTTCATAGACATCTTCAATTAACTTCTAGATCATCTACTATTTTTCGGAATCACGGTTTTCCTTTTTTTTTCATTGGGCGTTGTTGAGAAAGAAGTAATTCGAGCACTTTTATACAGATATTCCTAGATTCAAATTAGATTTTCTTTTGTGCGATTTTAATTGCGATTTTTATTCCAGCCGGTTCAACAGCCACTTTGGTGAAAAGACGTTGATATTCTCGAAAGTCCTTAGTTATCAAAAACTATTTTTTTTTTTTTTAATTTAGTCTGATCATTCGTTATTGGTATCTACTTTCATGATTTTTTTTTTAATTAATTGGAATTATTATGTATTGCAAGCAATTTCTTAAATAACGAATCTAAATCAACAGATCTTTTCTCTTTTCCGCTATCTCCTTTTATAATTCTGTTGCTATTCAATCTCAAAATTTATGTTCTGATGGCTAACGTGATATTCAAGTGTTATCAACAATTATAATTTAAATCATTATACAACTGAGTTACATTTCCTTGGCTGTTAACGTAGAATTTTATAACAATATTTTTTTTTTGTATCTTACAGTCATTTTTTTTTTTTGACATTAGCAGACTATGCCTCTGGAAACCCCTTTTTTTTGCTAAATTACCGTTTAATAGTTACGAATGAATCTGTGAAGTATGATTTGAATTCATTTTTGTGTCTTCAGTACCATTTTAAGATTTTTTTTTTTTTGACCATCTGAATTGTCGGTCTGTTTAACAAATGCG
Organism: Phlebotomus papatasi; assembly: GCF_024763615.1. Taxonomy (NCBI): domain Eukaryota; kingdom Metazoa; phylum Arthropoda; class Insecta; order Diptera; family Psychodidae; genus Phlebotomus; species Phlebotomus papatasi. The sequence goes on from NC_077222.1 coordinate 18,035,929, forward strand.
CAATATACCTACTGTATTATTATCCATCGAAATTCGTGTATTATCGTATATCAAGATCAACTAAAGTATTATCCTTGTTAGATTCTATTTTTTTTCATTACTTCAAGATGATGTTTATTTATAGCACAATTGGTTAACCCTTTGTCTTCATGCAATTTTTTTTTTATTGAAAATATATCTCTTTTATTTCATTTTATATTAATTGAGACCAAGATATTTTCGTGGAACATTTTATGAAGTGAAGACATGAAGCTTATGATTTCAATTTGATTAGAAATCGTTAAATTTGTTCTTTCTTTCAATTCTACTAGACTTTTTTTTTAAATAATAATAATTCATTCGGTAAAACAGCATGAAGGTTTTGATCTTCTTCGTTTTGTTCAATATTGTCCGTTTTCTATTCATTTAAATTCGAAATTTAGTTTTAGTATGGATATTTCAATTTCATGTTTCATGGTTATTCAAAATGCTTTCGCGCCCGATTAATCCACTTCCAGGCATTGATTTGCAACGTTTTCTGATTTTTTTTTTTTAAGTTACCAATGCGTCATGTATTATGCCTTGAATGCTAGAAGTTATTCTTCAACATCATAATACATTCTGAGTGAATCTCAGTTTAACTCCTTCAGATTTCGTCGTTTTTAATTTTCCATTTCCTGACGATACCGCTTCGCGTTTCCCTTCAGTATGTGAAGCCCCTTTTCTTAGTTCTTTTCACAAATATAAGCCGGACCGTAATAAACAGTTTTCTCCTTTAGGTAATTTTCTTTCCATATCGTTTCCTCAATGTGGCAAACCTTCTTTTCGAACGAAATTCATTACTAATTTCTTTACCTCCCTTTTCTGTTATTTCCATGTAGTTGACAATCATTCAAATTTATCAATTTAATATTTTTCCCTGACATCTAAGGCCGTTGCCTTTTTCCAAAAACCGTCTTATTACTTTTCGGTACTGGACTTTTTTGATTTAATTCCCTATACCACTGCAATTTTGATAGTTTTCAATTCAATTATTTCATTTGTTTTGGTTAGATTTTAGTTTTATATAGAGCTGAACCGAATTTCCTTGATCATCATTTCTAACATTATCCTTTTATAATCTAATCATTGTACTCGTAATTATTTCATGGATAATTGCAATTCTGAACTTCTAACAATTCAGTGATCTACTTCAACTTTAATTTCCAAATTGATCATTTTCTTCGTACTCGAATAGTTTGAACAATTCTGACTTGTCGATGATCTTTCTTTATTTCTTTGAAATCACAGATCATTTAAGAATTTTCATCTTTATCTCCCAAACACTACATACTTGCTTTATTTAACAATCTTTCTATATACATGTACTTCAGAATTGATGTTGGGAATGCTCATATGAGAAGATCTGCTTTGCAAGTATTCAGCACCATTGACCAAATAATTTTCATGTATATTAATCCTGTCTTCTTGTTAATGTTCAGACTTCTATCACCGTGGAACATGTAAAATTTGTTATGCAGAATTATCCTATCTTTTTTTTCGCGCAGTAATTATGTTTTTATTTTAGCAATTTGCTGACAAGATTTTCAAGTTGAAATCAATAAATCGTTACTTATTAAATCGTTTGTTATTGAAATTGTTTAAAGTTTCTTGAATCAATTTGTTGAAGCTACTCTTAAGTTCTTCAAAAATCTACTCTCAAAATCTGCAGATTTACTGAAATTCTTTTATTACCAATTTCCTTTCAACTATTTTCTGAACGCGTCCTTCTTTTTTTTGAGTTCATTTATTACCTTATGTTTTGCCGCCTCAAATGGGAATTTTCTTTTATAGACCTTTCTTCTATCTTTTAAATCCAAACCATCTGGAGTCTCAAAACAATTGTTAAGGATTGTAAAACCTCTTTCCTGTGTAAATATGTTGCTACTCTTCAAAGCTGTAAAATATTTTTTTTTTTTACATTTGTTGGAAATCCCCATTTTTCAACCCCTAATGAGCTCCGACCTCTTAATTTTTATCATGTTACTAATACAATTCTTCGTGAATATGAATATCCTGCATTTTTAGTTTTAGCTTACGCCGTGGAATATTGTAGATCTTCTTTCTCATAGACAAAATTCATCATTCAAGAATTACTTCATTCATTTCTTCTTTATGCTTCCTCTTCCCAAAATTCTTTTAGCGAGGAAAACTGAAAAATATCTATGCATTCTCATTTTTCAAGCAACTTTCCATTCACCTTCAAGCAGTGGCGCCACTTACATTCATTCAATCACACATTATTTTCGCACATTTTTCCAGTTTTAACCACACATGGCTCTTAATTATTCGTTTCCTAATCTTTTTTTTCAAGCTGTAAAATAAGATTCTTTTGGAATACCAAAATTTTGGTCGGTTTATTTGCCCATGCATTAGGAATGTTCCCTTTTTTTTTTATTGCACTGGTAAAGAAAATGTGCATTTTTCATTTCACTCTACTTTCGGCCCTATCATAAACTGCAAAAATGAGGGTCTTTGCTCATTAGATCATTTGCATACATTTTTGGCATTTTTGAACATATTGGGTATATTTTACCACCTCACGAAAATACATTTTTTCCTTTGGGAATTTTCCTACTCTTTCAACTTTCTGTACATAAATTTATAATGATCATGGAGTGATGCTAATAAATAGTGTTTTCGCGATCCTATCCTGAAGATTCCACAATCAAGTATTTGACACATTCCTGGGCATGTCGATTTTTTTAACTTCTTTTTTTTCTTATTACAATTCTATTCCATTTCCGCGAAGTTTATTTTTTTCTGAATTATATTCGCTTAAATTGAAAGCACTTGGATTTATCCTCAATTTAGCTACTTGTTGAAGAATCTTTTATTATTCTCGTAAAACTCTTGTAAAGATCACCGAAGGATTCCCAGGGCAATTAATTCATGTTCTACACCAGTTTAGAATCTTCCCGAAGTTTAAATTTCTTTAAGATCATTCATGCTTTCTATTTTCTGCATTTGAACCCTTTTAACTGAAATTATTTAAATTCAATGTCTTATTTTATTTCCCAAATGAAATACTTGTAAAGATCATCCAAAACATAACACTCTAAAACTGATCGATCTTTGCTTCTGAAATTGTTCATTTAGCGACTGTTTCTTTTTTTCAATCAAGGAGGGACTATTAAATAATTCTATTCTCCTATTAATGATTGGGAAATTCCTTGGAATGAATTCTGTACATATCTGCCAATAAATAGAGGGTTTCACTTATCTTGTTGCAATCTGCTCAACTCCGATGGACATTTTCGACACGATCGTGTTAGCGGCATTCCTCCTTTCTGCATCCCCCTCAGAACGTTTCTTTTGGAGCTTTTCTTGGTCCATGATCCTCCAAAGTCCAAACGATCACGTCTACATTGTGTTCTTTATAATTTTTTTTTCAAGTGTTCGGCTATATCACAACACCTTCATGACTAATACTCAAAATCACAACTCAACACTTTTTTCAAATTAATGTTACTTAATCGTATTTATCAATTTTATTCGCGCTACTGAGGGCGTAAAATTCTGATTCCACTTCTGAATATGTGAGATTAAAATAACCGAGATCTTGGAAAGCGGGCAGAGAAGCACAACTGGTGGTGGTGGCCCGACAAGATTACTCTTGTTAAGGGTGTGTTGATGAACTCGTAGCTCAGGATCGACTGACGTTCTGTTGAGAGCGCACCATCTAAGGCACATAAGCTTAAAGATGCACACCCTTCACCTCCCACTCAGAGGGCTAACCCTAAGGGACAAGGCACATTACGTACCCAATGAGTCTTTGGGAATTCAAAATAACGGCAGGGTCTTTAGCCGCGGAACCGATTAGTCTTACATAATTAACAACTTTATTAAGCTAATTAGAATAATTTTTATAAAGTTTTTCATGAATTTTGTTGAAATTTTGTAAGGAAAATGTTTAATGAACAAAAATAAGGGATTAATTAAGGTCTTGAAGGGGATGAAAATTGACAACCAAAAAATTTCCATAAAAATGACAAGATCCTATCACCTTTCATTCGAATTTGTCCATATAGCCGACATCATATGCATTTTAAACCACTCCCAGGGCTAAAAATCTTCTTTTGTTAGAGGGAAAAGTGTGCAATTTTGCGTGTTACAGTCGAAAAAAAAGAAGTTTTCTATCGCAATTTGATGTAAAACAATGCTGACTGCTGGGTCAAAAGAATATTACATCAAAGTTCAAGTTCTGAAAAATTGCTAAAAAAAAACCATAATTTTAAACTTAAATTAAAAACCGGTTAACCGGTTTCAGACCCTTCCAAAACCGGTTAACTTTTATCGGTAGGATCGGTAGTGTCCAAATGCTGCTTTTTGATCCTAAATTTTACTTTACGCATAATTAACGTAAATTAGGATGAAGATTAGGATCTCGAGATCAGTTGCGTTCTAAATTCAGTAACTGTTATCGCCGTCTTAACGTTGCTCCCTACCCCCGCAACAAATCAAGTTCCTAGGCAAACGGACCAAAAATTAAAAGACTTCCAAATTGACATTCACTGCATTTTATTCATTTATAATTTGTCTTCCAGAGAAGGATTTTACACATAGTATTTTTTTTTCATTGAAATATATTTTGAGGGAATATTAAGATTATTGTTTAATGTGGTCACAACGGTCAATTACATTTTGGGGGATTATTCTTTGCTCATTAAATATACTCTCTCTCTGTGTCACATTAATATTTTTGCTGATAAATATTGAGGGATTTTGGGTTGTCTTTTTTTTTGTTTTTCTCTCTATATTTCTTTTTGTGGGGCAAATATTCAACAAATTTTTTTTTATTCAACATTCATTTGATTATTTGTTTTTCTGTTTCTCTATTTCTTTGATCCAGTTAAACATTTAAGATTATTATTTTGTTCTGTGTAATGTAATCTGTTTTTTTTATAGCTAAAACTGAGGTTTCATCTTAGTATCTTGTTTTTTTTTGATTCCCTCGTTTTCGCGGTTTCCTGTATTTTTTTATTAGTTACAAAATGTTTGCAAGTTCTTTTTTGTTGCTCTCTGTTTTGCAAAATGGGGCTTTTTTGTGGGATTGATGGGGGTTAGTGGAAAGGGATGGTAAGGGTTAGAAAGGGGACTTCTCAGTGTTCATTTTCTCAGAAGTGAAAGTCTTGAAGTTTAGGGATGAAGCAACAGAGAAAAGTGTCAATCCAGAAGGCGACAAAGTCATCGAGTGCTGAGGATTCGGGGGAGTTGGAAGTGGCTGGAGCTGGAGGATCAACAGGAGCTGAATGGATAGAAATGGTGGGAGATGGAGGAATTGATGGTGATTGTGGCCTAGCGAGAATGATCTCCTCGAGGCGATGGCTGAAGATGACACTGATGTTTGTGGCTATTTCTCATTTTTTCTTTGGCAAGAGTGCTCGTCTGAAACTGAGCTGATGCGCAAATCAAGTGGGGTTATTCTGTTTATTCGATCTCAATCGCGCCAGTCCAGTCCTTTCCTCCTCCTCATCACTCGTATACGTCGACAATCCCGCACTTCCAGCCGCCACAACTCCTCTCGTCGTACTTGTAGCCTGCACCAATTCCTGATCCGGCAAATGCTTATCCTCATACAAAATTATATTGAGCGTCTCTTCGTAGATTCTCGCCTCTGGATACTCAACTTTCGTGTGTTTCTTGTCCGTGGCATAGACAATGGACGTACAACACACCTCAGCCACCCTCTTGCCATTCCCATAGAAACTCCAGCAACAGATTTCATTTGAGCCAATAACGTCCTTGATAAACAGGATGCGACAGCTGAATCGCAACGACAACTTGTCGAACAACTCAATGTTCTTCAGCAAATTGTCGTCGGATGTGTTTGTGTAGGAATACTTATTGTTGTGGCGATTAATCAGCAATTTAACTACGGGCTGTTCGCGTTAGAAATAACAATAGAAAAAAAGATACAAGTTATTGTGCGGCTTGTCGAACAGGTAAAAAAACACTGATTATGAGGTACTTGAATGATGAAATGTGTGATGTTTTTTTTTTATTAAGATTGCAAAGAGTTTATTTATCCCAATCTCGCTGGGACAGTGATACCCCTTAATGCTAATACCCCATACTTTGTATTGCTTGAAATAAATCATTGATCTTGATCTCAGAATTGAGACCAATATTAGATATTTTTACTGCTCAAACTGAAAGAGATCAGTATAGGTAATCAGACTTCCGGTCTTCTGTGACCCTCCAACAAGTCAAAATTCTCAAGCGAACTAACTTATCTCCCTAAAATACCCCTTTTTTCTAATTTTTCTCAAAATTGGCCTAGGCAATTTCGTTCATTTTTGGATACGTTTTGGCGAAAAGCCCATCTGATCATTTCGTCCTTAGGCACGTTTCATAGGAAAAATCGCCATCTTGAATTATTCAAGGTGACAAAAAGGTCAAAAATATTTTTTTTTTAATTTGTGGAATAATTTAAATCAAAATTGAACTGATATGCGCACAAAAATTCTAAGGAGACGTAGGGGAGACCAGGGAGATATGGGACATGGGGGGGTACTGTGGGACAAGGCGATTTTTGCATTATTTTTTTTAAATAAACGGGATTTGACCACTACTCAATCATAGGCAATATTAAGATGTATCTTGACTGAAAGAATGGATATCCTCAGTTTTATTGTTTTAATTCTATGAACATTTTCTTAAAAATTGATAAAAATTGTATATCTTGACGTCTCAGTTTTCCTCTTTGTATTTTATATCAGCGATTTATAATCAAAACTTTTTTATCTCACTAGCAGTTTAATCTGGGAACATATTTTTATAAAAGTTTCAGAGATTATATGCTCTTGTTTTTTACATAAAGGTTTTAAATACCAAAACTACCCGCGGGGATGTTTGGGACACCTGAAAGGGGATGAATGGGACGTTGATTTTTGACAAGATTGTAGGTGGCATGCAATTGTTTATTATCAAAATGAAGAGTAATGCCCAGTTTCTACTGGAAATCTCCCTCTTGTGTAAAGTTTATCAGTGGAGTAGATTTCTCTAACTACAAGGACAATTAAACCATCATTGTCTTGGGAATCAATAATTCCTTCTCAGAGGATATTCGATCTTTGCCCAATCTCGTTAAAAAATATTTTCTCGAAAATTTCTCGAGCAATATCCTCTACAATTCTCACAAATTCTCCAGAAAAGGTAAGACGAGAGCTTTTTCAGAGGCATAAGGAAAAAAACAGGTATCATGTAAGTTGTCGTATCAAACAGGAATCCATCAATGAGTTCAAAACTAAAAGTGCTAAGATAATCTACTCGCCTGAGGAATTTGATGATCGTAATTGCAATATTTAGAAGAAAAAAAAAGCAAAGAAAGGTAGATGGAAAATAATAAGAAAATATTTTAAATAACTGATTAACAATAAATGACTCTACTGTACAAATAAAATTGATATTAATTTTTAAGTATGAAATTAAAGATGAAACATTTTTATTTCGATTAGAAATATTTTAAATCTAGTACTTAAAATTAATTAACGTGTTCCAGTAATGCAAATTATGTGAAAAAAAACGCGTCCAAAACATCCCCTTTTGCGTCCCATACTGCCCCACATCGGCGAGGTTTGGGACAAAGCGTCAAGTAAAATGTTTTATCTTCAAGAAAATTCAGTTGTTATCCAAGCTCTATCGAGTACTTTTTATAAAGTCAATACCCATAAGTATTTTATAGATCGCATTAAATTGTAATAGACTGTCCTGATTTTTTTAGAATACTGTCTCAAAGTCAAAACATGAAAAAGTGTCCCAACCTCCCCGGTCTCCCCTATAATTACGCAGAGCTCTTCTCCGTGAGTTTGAACACTTTGCAAAACCTCGAGCCTTATGACCAGCGCACAATAACTTTTGTTTGTAAACATGTTTTCAAGATTTCCCATGAGAATGAGCGAGATGACTAGATCTAGATCTCACTCACTCTCATTGAAAAGTCAAAAACATGTTTACTAAACAAAAGTTATTGTGCGTTGGGCATTAGGCGACCAATTTTAAATGCATTCTTAAAAGAAATGGCAAAGCATCACAGCATTCTTTTTATTATTTTTCTTCAGCTTTGCGAAATGCTTGAATTCACGAGATAGAGCTCTCCGTGAATAATTTTTTTTTATTTTAAAAATCAAAAATTAGTAAATAAATGATCATTCTAGAATCGATCTGGCTTGAATTACAAGCATACGGAGAAACAAAATATGTAAATATGAGAAAGATAAATTTAACCAAAACTGTTATTATTAAGCGGTATTATACACATTCTCGGGACCGAAAATGTGCATAATTTCTAAGGTCGAAAAAATCGACCGTAGAACGAATTTCTCGCGGAGTAAAAGTAGTTCAAACAAAAAGATTCAACTGTTTAATAGAACTGTATTAACTAACAGTACTTTTTGGCCAGAGTTCTTCAATAAATGGTTACAATATTTAAAAGTTACCTTAATAAAAGAAATTAAAGTTTTATTCTGAAAAAGTAGGGTAAATGTCCTAATTCAAAACCATTTCCAGACGCTTTGAATTGTTTCCGCGTTTGTAGAAAGTTTTTCGCGAATCCAAATCTATTTCTGTAAATCTGAAAACGTTTCCGGTACTCCAGTAAAGCCTCCGGAATTATAGAATCGTCTTCATAAATGCAGAAATGTTTTCACGATCCCAAATGTATTTCAGAAATTCTGAGAACGTTTTCGAGATCCCAGAGAGACATCCGGAATTTTCAAATCGTCTATGCGATTTGTAGAAACGTTTTCGCGATTCCAAATCAATTTCCTTAATTCTGAAAACATTTTCAAGATTCTACAAACATATTCGGAATTTCAGAAGCGTCTCCGTGTTTGTAGAAACTTTTTCGCGGTTCTAAATCAATTTCCGCAAATCTAAGAACGTTTTCGGGAATCTAGAAAAGCCTTCGGAATTCCAGAACCGTCTTTGTAATTGTAAAAACGTTTTCGCAATTTCAGATCTATTTTTGTAAATCTGGAAACTTTCTCGTACTCCAGAAAAGCCTCTGGAACTATAGGATCGTCTTCAGAATTTTAAGAAGCATTTTCGTGATTCCAAATCTATTTCCGAAATTCTGAGAATGTTTCCAAGATCCCAGAAAGATATCAGGAATTTCAATATCGTCTCCGCGATTGTAGAAACGTTTTCGCGATTTCAAATCTATTTCCCGTAATTCTAAAAACGTTTCCGGGAATCTAGAAAAGCCTTCAAAATTCCAGAATTGTCTTTGCAATTTTAGAAACGTTTTCGCATTGGAACGGTTTTATTTTTTCTCTTTTTCTAGAAATATCAGAAACATTTTCGTGTTTTTTTGGTACATTTGTGAAATCTAAGAACGTAGCTGAAGTTAGCCGAAATCCACCCGAAAAAATGTTTGTGTCTTGGCTAACCATAAAAGGCACATGACCCGAAAAATTGTGGATGTCTTGGCTAATGAATAGATAAAATTAAATTTAAATTTAATTTTATTTAGTTAAATTTAGTTTCTTTGCGATTGGGTTTGCTTTGCATGACAAAATAACGGAAAGGACTATTTATTAGCCAAGACATCCATAATTTTTCTGATCATACGCCTTTTTGGTTAGCCAAGACACAAACCTTTTTCCAAGTGGATTTCGGTTAACTTCAGCTACGTGATCTAAGAAACGTCTACCTGCGAAATGGTTTGTTTTTAAAATGATCTACCCTCCGCTAATTGAAACTCTTGAAACTCTTTTGTCTTCTCGGTCGCATCGCATTTTCTGATTGGCTGTAGCTTCAAAACTTTCAAAGCTCCAGCCAATCAGAAAGCGTGATAGGGCTAAAATATTTCGTAAGATTAAATATTTAATCACATTTGGATAAAGCCTAAAATCGAAATGATCATTTTCTCCTTTTATGAAAAATAGGAATTACTTTTAGAAATAATCAGTGATTTTTACGAGCTGGGAGTTTGTTAGTGAATCTAATCAGATTTCGAGATTCAAATGGAAGAAATAATGTCAATAAGAAAGTACTCACTTTAATTGATGAGCTTATCAGCATTTGTTCCTCCTTTTGGGAGGTGATGAGCGGCACCCTGCAGATGGGTTCAGTTTCGCGCTCCTTCTTCGGCAGCGCTCTCTCACAAGACTCAGCCAATTCGCTGATGCAGTAGTACTTGGCTTCAGCCAGCAATTCAGACACTCCCTTTGCTGTCTCCGGCAGCGTCACTGTGCCGTCCCTCATGAAATTGAGGATGACGTCAAAGTGTGTGCCACTGCGATCAATCATTATCCACCCTAAAAGAGCCAGAGGAAGACAGTTAGATTGCTTCCGGACGAAAAAAAAAGTCCCGGAACATTGACATTCACCTTCTGCATCCGTGTGCAAGTCCATCCGCCCACTGAACATAGCCCTGAACATGGTGTCATGCTTCGTGAGGGTGCCAATAGTAGTCTGGAATCTGCAGAGTGACGGAAAAAGAAGCCCGTTGAGAAGAAATTGAGGGAAAGAAAATAGAAATGACTCACAGAGATCCGCCAACATTGAGCTTCACGTACTGGGACGAAGGGCGTATTAGTGTGTTATCACACATTTTAATTCACTTCCTGTGGCTCCTTTGTATCTCTTGGCTATCTATTTGCATGAATTTTCACAGAAAATTTTGCAGAAAAATTACGGAAAATTTTTGAGAGAAAAGTCGCAGAATAAGAAATTTTTGACAGTTCACTACGTCACTGTGACTTTTCGACATTCCTGGGGGGAATTTCGATATGCGCGCGCAAAATGTCGATCAGTTTCAACAGGGTGACCATGGTAACGGCCAGGGAAAAGCAAATTCCAGGATTTTCAGGACCTTTTTGAAACTTTTTGAGTGAATCCGTGGGCGAAATGAGTGAAGAATTGGCCAAGGTTGGCCTTTACATCGATGACCTGTACCTACTGAGGGTGATTGAGCCAGAAATTGCCAATGAAACCAACGATCTCAGGCATGATTGCACCAGCTACAGCGACAGTAAGTTCAGAAATTCCCCAAAAAGTCCCTGAAAATAATACAATTTCCCCCACAATCAGAGCTCCAGGACTTCCAGACACTCATCCAGAGCTTCATCAGGGTGGCAGAAGACTTTGGAGCCGAGGTGGAGCGAGAGAAAATCCGCACAATTGGCATTCAGAATCTCGTGAAGAATCTCTCAAAGCAGCGAGAATCCGAACACCAGAAGATTCAGTCGCAGATTGTTGAGAAATCCCTGGAATTAGAACGCCTAAAGATTGAGCTACAGCACCTGCAGCGCATTGAATCCGAACAGCAAGAGATCATCGACAATTTCTATCAAACTCAATAAAAGAAACCCCAAAATTTGTTCATTGATTTTTATTCAATTAAATTACTCACGAAATTTCTCGGATCGTCTTCTGATAAACATTTTTTTTTTGTTGTAAAATTAAACATTAATGAATATTTTTTTTTAGCAATTCTGTTCACTAAATGAATGTATGACAAAATTGTAACTTTTCTCATTTGAAAGTAAAACGTGTTTCTTAAATTACTCTTTTTTCCATGTTTTTTTTTTCTCTAAAATTTATAATGTTTTTTCCTTTTCCTCTTTGAAAAGTTTTCTTGTTTTTTTTTTTCAATTAAAAAGTCCACTCAGACAGATTTTGCCTAAGGACATTGTCCATTTTTTCTTTTCCTTTGCTTCCTTTCTGTCAATCGTCTCAAATTCTCATCCATTTTCTTTCACTTCACGCGGAAAATCCAGCGAGAATCTCATTCTTCGGCAAATGACAAATTCACGTGGAGCTGACTTGGTCCACATTTGTGTCCACAACAACAGCTTCCGGAAATTCATCATCAGTCTTTAGTCTTTTCGCCCCATCGGCCTCCTCCTTGGCGCCCGGAGACGCCGACCTCTTCTTGCTGGACACCACAACTTCGCTCGTCTCCTCGCCGGCTGCTGCCTCCTTGCGCGCATCGCCCTTCGGGAATTTCACGATGATGGCTGTCATGTTGTCACATCCGGTGCCATCGCCCGTTGTGTCCTTTGCCAGACAATTGTCGAACAACTGCAAGAAAGATCCAAAGATTAAGGTTTACCCAACTCCCCCTAAAAATACTTTCGTTCGCTATCTCTATCTCGAATTCGTGAATAGATGCTATCCCTCAAAAGCACTTTCACAAATAGGATTGATTTTCAGATAAAAAATTTTTATCGGTTATGAACCGCTTCATTACCGATTCAAAACCGATCGGAACTGGTTCAGTTTTATAGGAAATTCCAAGATCCTTCCAACGACCTCAAACATGACCCCATTCGCTTGACAAATGCGCTCTCTAGTGTCTTTTAAACCTTTGACTTTGAAAAACCGTTATTAGGAATGATTCAACACTATTTTCGTCCAAGGACAAAATGTTCGCCTGGATAATCTCTAAAACATATACAAAAATGAAAAAAAAATCGCACGACGCGTTTTCGAGCAATCTAAAAAAAAGCATACACGGTAAAAATTTTGGCACGTATTTGTTCCAAAAATTAGCTCGTCCACGGACACCATAATTTTTGGCATAATTTTGTTCATTTTACGAGACTCAAAAAGATACACAATATTAGTAACGAATTTGTTCCAAATTGTAGCTCGTCCACGGACACCATAATTTTTGGAAAAAATTTGTACCTTCTAGGAGGAACAAAAAGATACCCAATATTAGTAACGAATTTGTTCCAATAAATAGCTCATCTAATATAAAATCGTATCCCTTTTCCTCTCACACTCAGTCACCCGCCACCGAAGCGAAGAGGACGCCAAATCTGTGGCAATTTTCGTGCTACATGGTTTCACTTTTTTAATTCGAGATTCCCTTCCTCTGGCTGGCTGCGAGTGCTGGCAGTAGGAGACTGCCAGCACTCGCATATGATTTCGTCATGCACGCGTCTGTATAAAACACTCTTAAATTGATTTTTATTTGATGTTCCTTATGAACTTTTGCCACCGAAATCTATCTCGACTGAAGTATAGGCCTTAACTGTAAGACGAAATCTTTTACACGAATTTGTTCCCGACAATGGGAACAAAAAGATTCCCCATATGAGTAACAATTTCGTTCCAAAAATTACCTCGTCCACGAACACCGAAAATTTTTGGAACAAATATGTTACAAATGTAGGAATAATATTGTTATAAAAAATATGTACCAATTTGTTCCTGACAGTGGAAACAAACCAGCCGAGTGCAACAAATTCTGTTCCAAATTTCGGGAACAAATTTGTATAAAACGAAATCAACTCAAATTTGTAGACATTCCACTGTATCAAAACGGTTCCAAAACAAAACTCTAACTGAATTGTAACTAATATTTTGTAACGAAACTGTAAAGAAAACTTTTTGGAACAAACAAATATCTTATCTAGGTACAAATCGATTCCAAAAAAAATTATTCCAAGGAAAACTTGTTCCAATATTTTCGTCAGTGTCTAAAAGTTTTTACCGTGTAGTTTATGAGGGGAAGGGGAGGGGTGTGGGGAAAATGAGGGTCATGTTAACGATCCTTGGGTCGACTTAAGGGGGGATACTCCCGAAGGCCCCAAGTCGCTATCTCTTACCATTTGGGCTCTAGACGTGGTACAGCACGGACACACAATTTTGAAGGCGCAGAGTTCGTGTGATTTCTCAGTTAAATTCATTTTCGAAAAAAAAATTACTATACCAATGGATGAATGCGGTTACTGTGAGTTGATATTCAAGTAAGAATGCTTTCCATCGGAGGAAAATTATTTTCCGAGTGATGCAAAACTCGGTAACCTCGAGAAAAGGTGCGAACCATGCCTCACTTCCCCTATAGCTAATTCTAAACATTAAAATTCTGTAACAAATCAAAAAATCTGTTCTCCAGAAGAAACACTTTCAAAAATTATCGCAAAAAAATATCTAACAATTATCCACAAAAATTATTTTTACATAATTCTAATATTAAAATAATAAAAAGTATTAAAGGGATGTAGTGTTGATTAAGCACTATTTACAAAACACAGAAGTTATTTTACGCTTTGAAAGCTTTTCTAATAAGAGAAATTTATTACTTTCTTTCAGAAAGATAAAGACACACATTCATTATAAGAATCGGTAGCAGCCAAAATCCCGAGTGGTCAAATCCTGAAAGGGAGGAAATTTCCCTTTGCCTCGAACAATTCTGGGAGTAGCAATGACATTTTTAAGAATTCGGGATTTTGACGTTCCGGATTTTAGACTTTTCAAGATTTTGGTGTTTGGGATTTTGGCTTTCGAGATTTCAGCTTTCGGGATTTTGGCTTTCGGGATTGTGACTTTCGAGATTTTAGCTTTCGAGATTTTAGCTTTCGGGATTTTTTCCTTCAGGATTTTGATTTTTGGAAATTTGGCGTTCAGGATTTCAGCGTTCAGAATTTTATCTTTCCGGATTTCTACTTTCTATATTTTGGCGCACAGAATTTTGGTTTTTGGAATTTTGGCGTACGAAGTTTTTGACTTTCGGGATTTTATCCTTCAAGATTTTGGCATTTGGAATTTTGATTTTCGGAAATTTGGCGTTCAGGATTTTATCGTTCGGAATTTTATCTTTCCGGATTTCTACTTTCTAAATTTTGGCGCACAGAATTTTGGTTTTCGGAATTTTGGCGTACGAAGTTTTTGACATTCGGGATTTTTTCCTTCAGGATTTTGGCATTTGGGATTTTGATTTTCGGAAATTTGGCGTTCAGGATTTTATCGTTCAGAATTTTATCTTTCCGGATTTCCACTTTCTAAATTTTGGCGCACAGGATTTTGGTTTTCGGAAGTTTGGCATACGAAGTTTTAGACTTTCGATAATTTGGCGTTCTGGATTTTAGCGTTCAAAATTTTGTCTTTCATGATTTTGACGTTCAAGATATTAGCCTTTCGCAATTTGGTTTTCGTAATTTCGGCGTGCGGGGTCTTTGATTTCGGGATTTTGGCGTACGAAGTTTTTGACTTTCGGGATTTTGGCTTTCGGGATTTTGGCATTTGGGATTTTTATTTTCGGAAATTTGGCGTTCAGGATTTTATCGTTCAGAATTTTATCTTTCCGGATTTCTACTTTCTAAATTTTGGCGCACAGGATTTTGGTTTTCGGAATTTTGGCATACGAAGTTTTAGACTTTCGATAATTTGGCGTTCTGGATTTTAGCGTTCAAAATTTTGTCTTTCATGATTTTGACGTTCAAGATATTAGCCTTTCGCAATTTGGTTTTCGTAATTTCGGCGTACGGGGTCTTTGATTTCGGGATTTTGGCATACGAAGTTTTTGACTTTCGGGATTTTGGCATTTGGGATTTTTATTTTCGGAAATTTGGCGTTCAGGATTTTATCGTTCAGAATTTTATCTTTCCGGATTTCTACTTTCTAAATTTTGGCGCACAGGATTTTGGTTTTCGGAATTTTGGCATACGAAGTTTTAGACTTTCGATAATTTGGCGTTCTGGATTTTAGCGTTCAAAATTTTGTCTTTCATGATTTTGACGTTCAAGATATTAGCCTTTCGCAATTTGGTTTTCGTAATTTCGGCGTACGGGGTCTTTGATTTCGGGATTTTGGCTTTCGAGAATTTGGCTTTCAGTATTTTGGCTCTCAGAAATTTGGTATTCAGAATTTTGGCCTTAGACATTTTGGCTTTCGAGATATTAACATTCAGAATTTTGCATTTCGGGATTTATATTTTCGTGATTTTGGTTCTCGAGATTTTGGCGTTCAGGATTTTGGATTTCAGGATTTTGCCTTTCGGGATTTCGGCTTTCAGGTTTTTTTTTTTGTTTTGGCCCAATTTGGCTTTCAGGATTTTAACCGGGACCCATTAGTATATTATTTCAAAAGATTTTCTAAGTTCTTCCTTATAAGTTTGAACAAGCTAAATAGCCTTTGAGTTATTCCTAGAAACAGCTTTTATGGTCAAGAATTATTCGTCTTTATAAACCGTATTTCTCAAATGATTTTGAGCCCGTTTAAGTTTGTTGGAAAAGTTTTGGAATCCCAGATAAGTCTTAATTGGAATCTTCCGATTATAAACCGATAATGATTTTTTCGGAAACAATTCAATTGTAATGCCCTAGATACACTTACGACTTAACCCTTTAACGACGAGACACTCAACAATAAAAATTAAACTGAAAAACATAATCAATGATAAGTCTTACATCTAACCTTGGAAAGTCCACAGAGTCTGATTCGGTGTATTTTGTGCTTCTATGAACGATAGGGACAAAAATAGCCCAAAAATTTAAGTAATTTTTCTGACAATACCAATGAATAATATTTTTCGCTTTAGTGAAAAATATTACGTATGAGTATTGTAGTTTTTATTGCCAAAAGGGTTCTACTTAAAAAAAAATTAGAAGTACAAAAAACAAATAAAATCAATTATGAATTTGAGAATTTAAAAATTCGCCATTTTTGAGCTTAAATATTTACTAAATAGCAAATAGCTAGAGACTTGCAAAAAATATTCTAGATTCCTTCAATCTTCTACTTTTCAATTATGTATAGAGACATAAGAAAAAAAGAACTTAAGATAGTCAGGAAAAATTATTTTCTTTATGGGACACCGGTGTTCCAATCGTCCTTAAAGGGTTAAGCCGAGAGACGACTTAGTGAAAAATGATGGAAATGTAGTTTAACCATTATTTCTAATATAATTACGTTAAGCCATCTCTCGGCTAATCCTCAGGTCTGTCAAGGCCCTAAAGCTAGCACGATTTTGGGCAAGGGAAGTTACGAGAAATGTTTTAAAATAGCATTGGACTTACCTCTTCGCAAATCTGAGATATTCTGTCTCTTCCTTCATCCAGTCTCTGCTTCACAAACTCCACCACCGTCTCGCTGGACATGAAGTTCCAGATGCCATCGCAAGCCAACACCATGAATTCATCCTCTGGCGTCAGTGTGATCTTCTTGACGTCCGGCAGAGCCGAGATCATCTGCTGATCCGGTGGGAGTTCGAAATTCTGCCAAAAAAAAGATGCAAAAGTCAATTCAACGGAAGTTCCTGGGAAGCAGTTCGGGGAGTTTGCCTGCTTACCATTTTGTAGGCATGATCACCAATTGCTCGGGAGAGATTGAGTCCTCCATTGACACGACCATCGATGGTGACTTTGCCGCCGGCATTGGTGATCCTTGTGTGTTCAATCTCATCTTCTGGCTTGTGATCGAAACTCATCTCTATGGCCTTGCCATCTCGGCAGACGACACACCTTGAGTCTCCTGCATTCGCCACATAGAGATCCTGACCACAGAGCAGTGCCACAACAGCCGTGCATCCACTATCCTTGCCCGGTTCCTCAATCATGTTATTCATGAATGTATCATCGACTTCTTCATGGGCACACTCCTCATCCTCATCACTGCCCTCCTCATACTCTGAATTGTACTCCTCCTCCTCCTCCATTTCACTGTCTTCCTCCCCGACTTCCTCTGTGCTGGAGTTATTCTCATTGTACGTCTCATCCTTGTCATCTTCTGAGTCTGAGGATGAGGTATTGGGATCTGTTGGGATGTGTGACGGAGCTGCTGATCTTTTGGGCAAACGATCATTGGTACTTGAGCATCCACCGCTGTTGCTACTAACCTCCCCATTCTCCTGCACAGCTGACGATGAACTCGAGACTCCCTCTCCCTTGCCACTATTTGTCGATATTTCTGGCTCCTGGTGACTCCCTGCGGCTGATGCTGTTGCCTTGGAACTTGATGCTGAGACACCATCTTCATCACCTTCGCCATTCGGTATCTTGACATCTGCTGGCGGCCTCGTGACCTGATCTGTACTGCTGCCTGGCTTCTCTGGCTCCTGCACATCGACACTCTTGCGCACAGTCGAGGAGGATGAGGAGGAATCGGGACTGTTGTAGCTCTCTTTGCCATTGTTTACACTTTCACACTCTGACACTTCATTGGTCTCCGGCGGTGGCTCCTCTGTCTTCTCCATTGTGCTCGAACTGCTCACCGTTGAGTCTATTTCTGCCTCCAATTTCCTCACTGGACGCCATCCAGACGATCCCTGGCCACTACTTCCCGAAGCTCCTCCTCCTGAGCTACTCGAAGACGCTGCAGGTCCATCACTCTTCTGGGCTGCTCGCAAAAACGGTGACAGTGGCTTCTGTTCCTTCCCCTTCAACCTCGCCACGGGTCCAGCTTCAACCTTGCCCTCCTTGTACTTCTCCAGGACCTCCGTGAGTGGCATTCGACTCTCCTGACACAATTCCGCCAGATCCTCCTCATCATCCGTCTCCGTTTCCTCCTCATGCTCCGGATACTTATCCCCAGCCAACTGTTTGAGCTCCTCAATCACTTCCGGCTGCAGCAGAGTATCATCGAAACCCAGAAAAGCATCCTTCAACGCCTTCTCCATCTCCCCCGCTTTATACGCTTCCGTATTCTTCAGGAACTCCGGCAACTTCTGACTGCAGTACAGTGCAATCTCAGGGCCCCCATGCCCATCATAAACGGCAAAAAATGAAGTATCCCGATCGAAATTCAACAAACAATTGTGGGCGTCCTGCAAACCATCCCCAAAAAAAAGTGAGGTTATCCTCCTCAAAAAGCCTCACAATTCACCCCCCTTCGCCTTCCCCCATCCCCCCAACCCCACCTGTCCATCAACTCCATGCCCCCGGAGCGATTTCGCAAACAAAAATCAACATTTTCACAGCGAAAATCCAGTTATTCGCACTCCAAACCACCACATGTGTGTGTGCGCCATGGCGCTGTAGTGGTAGGAGACGTTGTGCGAAAAGAAATTGAGCGCCCATTTTCGCCATTGGACGCCCCAGTGCATCAGCAAAATCACATCAAAACTCCCCCAATAAAACCCATCCCAGCCCACACTGCCCACAAAAACATCGCCCCCAAGATTTCCGCAGGGAAAAAAAGGAAAAATAAAAAAGACAAACCTCTTGATTTATTCGCCAGCCCTGCATACAACTCGCCCCGCACGCCAACAATTCATTCTCTTCATCGCAGGAATTCTTCTCAGTTATCGGCTCCGACAGGTATGCACCCATGTTTAATTGCTTGTCCACGCCACGGACACGCGAAAATGCAGACTTTTGAACACTTTGCAAGCACAAATTATTGATATTTTCTGTCCGAATGAAAAAACACCGTGCGGCCTCAATGCCCCCACAAAAATCATGCCGCCATCTTTTTTAGGCGTTGTTGGAAGCGCGGCGTCATCTGTCAATAGCACAGCTTGCAATGGAGTATTATACACTGCATGTATTAAAATACTGCGTATAATACGCAAAGTATAAAAATCTTTTACGACAGTATTTTACTACGAATTCTATACTTCTACAGTAGACTCTCACTCAATCGGGCGACAAATTTTGTTGACAATTTTCACGTTTAATTATGAAGCTAATTCGCTCAAATTCGCTATAGTTCTTCCTATTTTATCGTGATTCTTTATAATTGAGCGCTTTTTGTGGAATTTACAAAGGCTTTGACGCTCAATTCTATCGCTAAACCGGATGACATTTTGCCCCATATTCCCGATTGAGAGAGAGTCTACTGTACTGCTCTTTGTAAAAAATCAAGATGTTTCCAGAAATGAAAGATTTGACGATACAGTATAGGGGAAGGCTTTGATCGTTTGCACATACGCTACCTTCAAACACTTCATATTTCTCCCATATTCCTTTATGAATGTCACATATGGCTATATATTGTAATACCTAGCCTTAAATCCCATCTTTCCTGAAAAAAATTGAGAGTCTAACCTTTTTTCCTAGTTTCAGGAAGCAAAAAATAAAAACAGGTCCAAAACTGTAATTTTGCTGTGCAATACTTCAGACTTCAGACGATTGTGCACAATTAATATCACTTTTCTGAAAAACCACTATCACAGGGGGTAGAGGGGTTATTAGAGTTCAGATTTATGTAAAAAATTTTTAGGCTGAAGAAGCACTTTTTGTGGGCGGAAGAAAATTCACAAACTTAACTCACATTTATCGATCGCACATAGAAGACATGGCTTCTCGCAGATTTTCCAGGAAACTTCATTTTAGATGCGATCCCTCATATTCACATCTATTGTAATCTACCGATTTAATCTACCATTAAAAAGTAAAACTTACAAACATTAAAGTTGATAAACAAGAAGTGATTTGACTCAAATAGACCGCAGTTGAGTAATTTTTAAGCAATTTTGCATTTCATTGATATAAAAATATTTTTCAAGCTTGCACAAACTGAATGTACAATGAAAGAATCACATCTACAATAAGCTCACACAGTTTACAACTGGTTTTTGACAATCTTTGACATAACCTCACTTTTGTGTTGTTTTTCATGTCAAAGAAAAAAAAATTGTCGGTGAGAAGCTGTTTTATGAAAATTTTAGCCTGTTCACCTGATGAAGCTCAATATCTGTACTAAATCCCGATTCCTGCAGCTGCAGGTACAGAGAAATCTTCAATGTTGCGCATTCAAACGTGTTTGTGCATATCCGGCTCCGTGGAGAAATGGTGGAATCTTGTTTGGTCTTCTCGTTTGCAGAGTTTTAGTCAATTTTTAGCTTAAAAAACTTATTGATTCGTGTAAATTTGGTGATATTTGGCCTTTTCAAGAAAGCATTCATCAGATTTACCGTTTCCGGGAATGAAATTCTCATAGAATCAAGCAAAAAAATGGTTGTTAGTGTCAATAAAAAATCTCTCAGAAAAGTTCCAAAAAAGTGATATTAAAATGTTTTATTCCTTGTGCAAACGGTTTAATCAAGTAGATTAGAGTTTCTTTTAAACAATGATGTGCAACTTTTAGTGTACGGTGCAAAATTTACAGTGAAAATGGGGTGTTCAATGATGGCGTGAATCGTGTGCGAAGATACAAACTTGATTGATCTATCGCACAAATCGTCATTAAATTTTCATTTTCCTCTGGAGGAAAATCGAAGGATTTCCTGGGATTTTGTGGGGTGGGATTATGAACCTTATAAGTAAGACATTTTTTTGGCATAGTTGGAGAATCGATACGGTTTGCATGGTAGTCAGAAAAAATCACTGAAATTGAACATAATTTTTGTGTGCGAAAGTTCAAAGCCTCCCCCTACATTATTATCGTTAAGAATATAAATGAAGAAAAACTTTCAACTTTAATGGGTAACTCATATTGAGAAAGTCTTATCAATTATCCGAAAAATTATTCGCGAAACTCAAGCAACCAGAGAAACTCAATTAGTTCATCGCAAAAATCGAGAAACTGGAAGTCCTTGTCAGTAAAAATGGGAATATATCACCCTTTGTTCAACTATATATAGAGAGACATAAATTGCAGGAAATGTTCATATAATTGAAAATATTTTTGCCATGCTAATCAATCTATAAATTTAAGATATTTATTTTTTTGTATATAGTTTTTAGAAAATGAACCTTGAATTTGTACTGCTAACAGTTTCTAAAATAAAATTTTCTTTACAATTAAATATGTACATTTTTTGAAAATTGAATAAAGCTGTTTGAAGGGAAAAATTATAAAGAAGAATAAGCGTATTCCTAAGATCCTTCAAAAGCCAAAAGAAAGAGAGTGAAGATAAGATATTGCCATTTTGGATATTCTGATGCATCCAGGCCACCAATTGGGCCCCTTATGCTTCCCCACTCCTATTCTATCTTATCCCCCGATACGGGTAGTCGCTCTATATCACAGCTCTGTGGGCAATTAGGCCGCTACTATATCACAGCATCCCTTCTTGGTGTGTGTTTGGGATCAGTGACAGCGAATATTTGTATCGACTGAAGTACCACTTTTACATCGAAACTCGTTTTCGTACCAGCCTCTATTGTTTAGGCGGTTCACTTTTTTTGCCAATATGCACCATTGGCATTACTATTCATTCATTCACTGGACGTATTCAAAGCCGATGTGGCATGATAAATCTTATTTCTGCTGCTGCCCAGCTTTGAACGCAAGACCTCGCAGTCATAGAGCTACTACTCTATCCACTGACCCACTCGAGGCTCAAGAGATAGTAAAAATGAATCTCCTTTTTCCCATTACTGGAAAGTACTCTCAATTTGAATGTTCATGCCTTCGTATAATGTGAATGTCTTTTATTTTTCTTAAGTGACCTGCATTTGATTATATAATAATAATTTATAACAACTTATTGATAATAAGTTGAGTAATATTTAACAGAAATATGTAAGTCTCTTATGAAAAATAAAAGAAAATTCACATTATTCGAAGGCATAAACTTTTAAAGGGAGAGTACTTTCCCATATTAACGAACAGAAATCTCGTACTCTTAATGTAAATCCAATAGTCTTAATGTTAAATAAATAAATTAAAAAAACTTTCCCTTATTATAGTCTTATAAAAGCTAACTGACAGTTGTATTGATTAGCTAGAAAGGAAGATTGCAGCTCACATATTCAGAGTTTTAGTCATTTGTAGTAAAATTAATAGGAAAGCTAGAAAAGTTTTATTATACATTACCTCTATACAATAATATGTACAAGAATTACGAAATATAAACAGACATTTTCACGCATTTTTAAGTATTATTTGGATATGTTTATGATTAGATAAAACATTTTAAATATAAATTCTCGTTTATACATTTTTCATAATTTGTATTTTATACTGTAGAAAATGTAATAAAATTGAAAATAAATTAAATTACGTGAAGATTTGTGTAAAATAAAATTCTTACTACACGTATAATAATCAGTGTAATATAAAATTTTCAACGTGTAAAAATACAGCATTATGACAAACAAAAACCAAGTGTCAACGCGTGCGTGAGTCTGGCGGCTTCTTTTCCGGTGTTTATCTAGAATTTTCTCCGATTTTAAGTGTTTAATCAATAATAAGACATACCCAAATTGTTGAGAAGTGTCCAGTGATACCATCTGAGCAAGATGAAGATTGAGGAAGTGAAAAGCACGGTGAAAACACAGAGAATTGCCGCCCACAGTCACATAAAGGGGTTAGGTTTGGATGAGAATGGAGTAGCTCTGCAGAATGCTGCTGGACTCGTTGGTCAGAAGAATGCCCGAGAGGCTGCTGGGATTGTAATTGACTTGATTCGTAGCAAAAAGATGGCTGGGCGGGCTCTTTTGCTGGCTGGTCCTCCAGGAACGGGAAAGACAGCTATTGCCCTGGCTATTGCTCAGGAGCTGGGCAATAAGGTACCTTTCTGCCCGATGGTGGGCTCGGAAGTGTTCTCTGCCGAAATCAAGAAGACCGAGGTGTTGATGGAGAACTTCCGACGGTCGATTGGTCTCCGGATCCGGGAGACTAAGGAAGTTTACGAAGGGGAAGTGACAGAATTGACTCCAGTGGAAACGGAGAATCCCATGGGAGGATATGGGAAGACAATTAGCAATGTGGTGATTGGTTTGAAGACGGCCAAAGGAACGAAGCAGCTAAAGCTCGATCCCAGCATCTACGAATCTCTGCAGAAGGAGAAGGTGGAAGTGGGAGATGTGATTTATATTGAGGCAAATAGTGGAGCGGTTAAGAGACAAGGACGAAGTGATACATTCGCAACGGAATTTGATCTGGAAACTGAGGAGTATGTTCCTCTGCCGAAGGGAGATGTTCACAAGAAGAAGGAAGTTGTTCAGGATGTGACACTGCATGATCTGGATGTGGCCAATGCTAAGCCTCAGGGTGGTCAGGATGTCTTGTCGATGATGGGACAGTTGATGAAGCCCAAGAAGACAGAGATCACAGACAAACTGAGGATGGAAATTAACAAAGTCGTCAATCGGTACATCGATCAGGGAATTGCTGAACTCGTTCCGGGAGTGCTGTTCATTGACGAAGTGCACATGCTGGATCTGGAGACTTTCACATATCTCCATAAATCTCTGGAATCCGCAATAGCTCCTATTGTAATCTTTGCCACAAATCGTGGGCATTGCATCGTCCGTGGAACTGATGATATTGTCTCTCCACATGGGATACCTCTGGATCTCTTGGATCGCTTGCTCATCATCCGTACGCTGACGTACAACGTCTCGGAGATTGAGCAAATCATCAAATTGCGGGCTCAGACGGAGGGATTGCAGATCGAGGAGTCGGCTGTGGCAGCTCTCAGTGAGATTGGCAAGACGACCACTCTCAGATACGCTGTTCAGCTCCTAACGCCGGCTTTCCAGACCTGCAAGGTCAATGGGAGGAGTGTCATCTCAAAGGAAGATGTCCTTGAGATCAGTGCACTCTTCCTGGATGCCAAGAAGTCAGCTAAGTTTTTGTCAGAGAAGAATAACAAGTACATGATGTAAAGAATTCCAGTTTGTGCGATTTTTTGAGGAATGAATAAAAAGAATTATAAAAAAAATGTGATTTTTGTGACTCCCGTAAAGTGGCCAAGGCGCAGAACCATGCAAATCTCGTAGAATCCTCTTGACTTAGTAGTTCTTTTGCTTTGACATCAGTTTTGTGTACTCCTTTCCTTATTAAAATCAATCATCGGGAGTCCCGGAATAGGCATCTGCGCACGGAGTAATCTTGAGCGCTGCGCGCAAGAGCGCGGCAGAGTTTGCGCGCAAAAGTGCGCAAAAAATTTTTCGACGCTGGCTATAAATTAGACATACAATGCTCGCTTTGTAATCCGGATGATTGGGAGACAATATGACAGATGTCCGCTTCGTAATCCGGATGATTTTTTTGAATTTGTTCAACGTCTCGCAAATTACAAGTTTTTTTTGTAGAAATAGAATAAAAGTAAAAAAAAAGATTAAAAAGACGTAATTAGAGAATCCTATGCTATTATACTTCGTTTATTAAACAAAAACATTACAGGATAATTCATTTTCATTGCTGAACACATATGCATACATGACATCAAAATTATTTTAAATGTAACCGTCGATAACTCGTCCGGATTACGGCGATCCGGATTAGAGAGCGGGCACTGTAGTTGATCTAGGAAAGAAAAATCTTACCCTGAAGTTAATCACGAAGAACTTCACTCTTTTGGGAATGAAGAAACATGTAACTCTTGATTTTTTCTATTGGGCTTGCTTTTTTGTAAACTGGATCACACTTAATCATCCTTTCAATCCGTGATTTAATTGTCTCTAAGGTTTTAAGGATTTCTTCAACTGAAGAAATCCTTACATTTTGAAGTCTGGCCAAACTCTGGCTTTTGATAATATTGTTTACATTTACAGAATTAAGGCAGAATTACATTGACAGTAAAATGCTCGCCGTAGCCTCACGGTATTTCGTTAATTTACGCATTTTCATTGCAATTCTTACGCAAATTCTCGATTACCGTATTACCTTATCTCATACTCGGTGGCACTAGGTGAAAATAACTTAAGAAAATTGAAGAAATAAAACGAAAATTCTATAAACAGTGAGCAAAAAAAACTGTACGATAAATTTCTCTTACAGTTTTTTTTGCTCACCATTTATCGAATTTTCGTTTTATTTCTTCAATTTTCTTATATTATTTTTACCTGGTGCAACCGAGTATGAGATAAGGTAATATGGTAAACGAGAATTTGCATAAGAATTGCAATGAGAATGCGTAAATTAGCGAAATACGGTGAGCATTTTACTGTAAATGTGATTCTGGATTCTGCCCTTAACCTGGCTATAGGGGAAGTGCTTATAATTTTGGACAGTCTGCTTATAAGCATCGAAGTTCCAAGTTTGAAGTGCCATATTTTCAATACTAATTGACTTTTCTTGTTACTCTCTTTTCAGAAGGATTGTTTCGAAACTTGGCAAGCTATTTATCATCTCATTTTTACTAAAATTAGTTTTAATACGTTTAAAAATGAATTGATATGTAGAGGTGAATTTGACTCTTATTTTGGACAACTTGGTTATTAATTTTTACAACTTGTCTGTAAATTTGGACAGATAATCCGCCTCAACAGGATGCCCATTGTTCTTCATTTTATGAACCAATCTTACCAAGTCCTCTTCCTGGTCATGTAAGGGAAACGTGGAATGTCACAAGAAGCCCAGAAACTTTCCATATCATTCATTAAAGTGAGTTGACTTCGGTACTCCAAGTACGTGCGGATTCGCTCATTCCCTGCCCTTTCCGGGAGCCTTTCAAGGCATTTCTCACTGCATCTCTTTCGTAGAGATGATGCTCCTTTATTTCTCCAGGCATTTGTCCAACCTAGTCATCACAAAAGCTAAAACTTCACGAAATTTCGTGAGAAAAACACCTGTCCAAAATAAGAATCATCACCTCACTGGTGAATGTCTTAAAAAATTTCCCATTTTTCACACCAAAAATCTAATTCACAAGGCAAATCTCACTTCAGGTCATATGTACAAATCATCAGTAACGTGAATCAACACAATATTCAATGAATATTCAATAATATCACTCAAAAACAGCGAACAAACTTTGTTAGTACTTCACCAAAACTAAATAAGACTGAAGTAAGCCACGAAGTTCTGTCATATTTCTCGTAAGCAATTGCTCACACTGAATTTTCAACAAAGCAATTTCAACTCAAATCATATTCAAATTTTAACGTATTTAGTGTTAAAATCTTCCAAAAAGAACAAATATTTAGATAGAATTCATTATTCATCAAATATTGGAATAAAAATCCATCATTTTAATCAATTTATTTTTAGTGTCCAATGTTATCCTCAAAGTGTCCAAAATAAGAAACTGGACAAAATTAGAAGCATTTCCCCTACATTAGACATAATTTATTGAAATATTTCTTTTCAATGTCAAATTATTGAGAAACCCTCGTCAATTGTCCGAGAAACGCTTCGCGAAACCCGAGAAACTCACTTTTTTGCATCGCGAAACCCGAGAAACCCAATTTTTGCCTCGCGAAACCCGAGAAACCCAAAAATTGCATCGCGAAACCCGAGAAACCAGAAACCCTTGTCAGAAAAAATGGGAATGAGTTACCCCTTGCAATAAATTCTTGTTCTTTATTCTTATAATTTTTGATTGTGTTCTAATTTGAATTGTTGAAAAGTTAATGTTTTTTTTATATTTTCTGATGATAGGTTTTTTATCTTTGTTTTAAATCTTAGTGTGTTTTTTATTGTTAACGGTTTCATTGCAAATGCGTATTAAAGCTCGCACAATTCTTTTTCTGCTCTGACTCTGAAATTACAGACCTAAACAAATTAGTCGAAAAATAATTTCAATAAATTCTTGTTCTTATTATTTTCTTGTTTGTAGTTTCAGTTTTATTTTAACATTTATATCATTGTTACTTTGAATATGTTTTAATCATTTTCCTTATGAATTTTTTTTTAATTTGACTTTATTTTTTTTTATTTTTCGTTGTTTTTTATATTTAAATTGTGTGTGTAGATTTCTCGTAACTTCAAAATCCCCATTTGTGCTTTTGAAAACTAATTTGTCTGACTTTTACGTTTTTTGACCATCTGTTGTCTGGAACTCTAAACATCAATTATCTTTTCTAGTTGCGTAGAAGAGTGGGTGATGTTGACTGCCATCTTGAAGCGCGTGTTTCCTTGGCACGTGTCTAAGGAGACCACGTTGTCTTCATCCATGGCCATATTAGTCGTCTTCAAGTTTTATTTACTGATTTGGGTTGTGTCTTCTGTTATTAAAATGTTGATTTCGTCACTTTGTTGATTTTTTGATAGTTGATACTAATTTTGCACCAAATCCTTTTTTTTCTTCTTAGGCTTCTTCTTTTTCAACATGGCAATAACTCTCACACCTCTCACAATTCACTTCTGAATACTCTACAGCTTACTTAATTTTGATGATCAGTATTAAAAAGCACTTTTAATGAATATTTTCACAGAATTGAACTATTTTATTCACTGCTTTCTGTTATTTTTTATTCAACGGTAATGCCCAGCGCACAATAACTTTTGTTTGTAAACATGTTTTCAAAATTTTCTATAGGAGTGAGCGAGATGACTAGATCTAGATCTCACTCACTCTCATTGAAATGTCAGAAACATGTTTACTAAACAAAAGTTATTGTGCGTTGGGCATAATGCCCAACGCACAATAACTTTTGTTTGTAAATATGTTTTCAAAATTTCCTATGAGAGTGAGCAAGATAACTAGATCTAGATCTCACTCACTCTCATTGAAATGTCAAAAACATGTTTACTAAACAAAAGTTATTGTGTGCTGGGCATAATGCCCAACGCACAATAACTTTTGTTTGTAAATATGTTTTCAAAATTTCCTATGAGAGTGAGCAAGATAACTAGATCTAGGTTTCACTCACTCTCATGGAAATGTCAAAACATGCTTACAAAACAAATCTTAGTGTGTGCTGGGCATAAATCTATGACATCTGTTTTCTTCGAAGGTTCAATGTCGATTGGGCAAAAATGTCGCTCCCGCTTGGAATTTTGTTACAAGGTTGGTGTCAAAAAGCAAATGGTGGGCATTGGCGGGATAACCTTACATTTGACCTCAAGATTCTTGCGGACGAGAATTCCCATCAACTTTGAACAAGTTTTTTGAAAATTTAAGAAAAAAATAGTTTTCGAATTTATGTAATCTGTAATTGTTAGTTATCATACTTATTGGCCCCGAGAGGTTTTTCCTTATTCGGGTCTAGAAATATGAAAAAAGTCACAATATGTGCAAGGAAGCAGAAAATCGAAAATTCACGATTTTTGACCAAGAATATCTTAGCTCAGGAGTTAATTGGGATCCTGCAAAAAATATCCTAGATTTGGACATCCTTATAGTTTGTAATCATCTACAAGAATCGGAATTTTATCGATTCTAAATAGTCTAAAAAAATTATTTTTTCCATGGGTACCCAGAGTCCCAAAGGAGACGAAAGAGTTAAAGTGTTATTGTGTGAAATATTTTGAGGAATCTGTTGGCAAACATCAGCAACTTTGTGTCTTCTTGACCACTTCCTGGATCTCAGAAGATATTGGTCTATAATTCTTCTTGTTTTAGTAATCAACTTTGTAAGGGAGTCATTTGACACGCAAAAATAATTCACAAAATTAATATTATTGGCTTTTGGAAAATTCAAGTTTGTCTCCTTTTCGTTCTTTTGGGGACGAGAGTACCCATGAGTTTTCCAATTTCCCAGAGGCGCAAAAAATTCTTTCTCTACAAAAGTATCAAATTTGACCACTAAGACTTACAATAAAGTGAGTTTTACTGAAATTCGTTCGCTGGATATCCTGGATATGTTGTGGTCCGGAAAGAGTTAAAACCTCTCCCGTCTGACACATTGATTGGCAATTTTTCACGATAAATGTTTCAAACCTCGAAATATTTAAGTGATTTTAAATACTTTTGTATTTTTGTATACTATTTTCATTGAATTAAAGTTGATTTTTCTATTTTAATTTAATTTTTCTCACCTAAAATCTCTGGTGTCTGCTCCCCTTCAAGTTTTTGGAGGGAAATGATAATTAGGAAGTTTCTAGATCACTGAGGACAAATCCACGGATATTTCCACCCAATCGCAGTTGCTGGGTTTAGATGTCGCTGCCGGTCGTCGCGAATTGTCACGGATTTTGACAGAGTTCCAAGATGGTGCCGGAGGAAAATCCGCGTTATTTTGTGCTCCTGAAAATCTCTCGATTTGTGGGTGAAAAATACGGCAAAATGTGCTAAATAGTTGATTAGGAGTGTTATGAAAATTGTCCGGGACGGATATTGCCATCTATCCCTGTGTGTCAGTGCTGAATTACTGCGTATAGTCCGTTTGAGAAACATCTGTGTTTCCGTTTCCGTGCCCCAAGAGTGTACAGTAGTTTGGGAAGGCGCCTACAGAGAATCGGGCTGAACAGAAAGAAGAGAGAGAGAAAAAAATATTGTCTCGCCCTGCTAAAATAATCCACACCCAGACACCCAAATTCCACCCAGTTTTCGCAGCCCTCTTCAATCTCTGGCGGATTCCTGTGGCGGCGACTCTCCCGGAAAAAAATAACCGTGATCATCGAAGCAGAGGAAGGTAAGGAAGAGATCTTTTTTTTTCGGGGGCATCTTTTTCTGTCGTCACACACTCCTCTCGCGGGCCAGACTCATTCGCGAGCGGCACCCACGTATAAATAAAATTAATGCACACAATATTTCTGTCGTGGATTTCGGGAAGAAGACAATCGTTCGCATTGACTGGGGAGCTGAACCTGTGGAATTTTAGTCAGAGCTCACCCATCCTCAATCCACGGGCCGGATTACGTAAAACCAATTTCCCTCAAATCCATCCTCCTTTTACCCGCATTTCCCTCCGGGAATCACTCACGGATGAAATTGATTGACTCACAGTCAATTATCTATCAATTCTCCAATGATTGGTTGTTGTGTCAGAGAGTCCAAAAACCATCAAAGTACCAGAGAGTCAAAGAAAAAAAAATCCCAAGGAAGAACGGGGAAAACCCTTGAGAATCCTCTCAATCTTCCAAAGAAAAACTACTTGAGATGGATTTCTTAATTTTCCTCTTGAGGAGTTTCAATTTCCATCTATTATTTTTTTTATTTGGAGCACATTTTTCACCTCTCCGCCACGAACTTCTTTTTACAACCTGTGCAGAAATTAATTGAAAATTCCCGTGAAGAGAGAGGGAAAGAAAAACCATTTGGTGTGTGTAGCTCCAACAATATTTCCCGGATGAAAAATGCTGAATTGCAATGACTTGCGGCAAGTCCAGTTCATCAAAAGGAAGTATATAATCTGCTTGGGAATGCACTTTGGGAGTCATACATCTCAAAAGTTTCTTCTCTAACTTGGTTGAAGATGAGGTCTTTTTCACTTCTCTGAGAAAAGTAGACATTTGTGGGTTGTTTATTATGTTTTTACTTAGTTCTGCACAGTATAATACTCCCCCTCTCTTATCTCTGAAGACCCTGAAGACGTTACGGGTTTAGAAGAGTTAGAACGAAAGATATTTTGGAAAACAATAAATTTATTTGCTAAAGAACGCAGCAGAGATATCTGATAAAGAATAGATTGATTTGCTAAACTTCGACAAGATAAAATTGAATTCTTAGTGAGTTTTTCATTGGGTTTGTCCTCAAGAATGAAACAAAGGAAAAAATTATCCAAAAAAAATTGTAAAGCTTCATAAATAACAATTAAGGTCTCGATGCCAAAATTTGTCAAGAGAATTGTTTATTTCCAATACTTTTTATGGTTTGAGATATTTAGGGGAAAGCACGCTACCTTCGGGCACTCCGGGTAACTCAATGTTTTTTCCACGTTCTTAATGGATTTGACCCATGGTTCTTTTCAGAAAATCTTAGGCATTGGATCTGGATTATTAATTAAATTATATTAAAAAAGAGTTGAAAAAATGTGTTGTTCGAAGCTTGAGTCGTCCGAAGGTAGCGTGCTGTCTCCTAATTAAATATTTGGTAGTATAATATATTTTAACGACATCGTGATCTCTGATTGGTTAAAGGTTCTAATTGCTTTCAAGCTCTAGTCAATGAGATATCGAGATGACAATAACATATCCACTTAAAATAAAAATTGTATGTGTTTAAGGATTTATTAATAAATATCTACAAAATAATTTTTAAATGGAAAATTTATAGGTTTAAAACTTTTTAACTTATTTTTCTTAATACAAAATCTTTGGGATTGACTAAATATCTAAACAAACATTGAAAAAAATAATTATTTAATAAAAATAATTTTCCGTATAATAAAAATCTAGGCACACCTTCAAGGATATAGAGAGGATTTTAGTAAAAATTAGCCAAATTTGAAATTAAGAAGAATATTTTTGGAGGATTATTTCCCATTTTTCGAACACTAAGAACCAAGAAATTGCTCGATAAGAATCACAAAAAATCCAATTTTATTTCAATCTTCATAAATTTGAATTTCTTGAAGAATCAATAAAATCCTTTAGTCAGATCTTTGGAAAAAAACTTAGGAACTGTTCTTTGAGAAAATTCTGATCTTTGACTTATTTCTACATCGATTTTGATGATTTTGAATGTGAGTAATTTGTTAACAATGTCCCAAAAGAAGTGTTCTAAAAACAAAAAAGGTCCTTAGAATGTATTGGAAAGTATCAGCTTAGGAGAAAGTACTCTCCCTTCGAACGTTCATCCCTTCGCACAATGTGAATTTTAGTTTTTCATAAGAGATTTACATATTTCTATTAAATATTAGTGATCATACCCATCTTCCCGTATAAGTGGCCTACGTGCATAGACAGTCCCGAAATATACAACCAATGAAGGGATTTTCCATCGTTTTCATTCCGGAGGTTGGAATCGACACTAAGACGGCGATGGCCGCATGGGGGGGGGGGGAAAGAAAACAGAGATGAAAATAAAATTTAATTTAAAAAGAATAGATATTTATGTGGTAATTATGTGTAAGTCCCTATTTTTATCATCCATATTTTCATCCGATTTTGATGATTTTAATAGGTTTGGATAGCTTATAAACTGTTTTCATTAGTTTTTCAAGGAACGAATTAGCTTATTTTTTTTAAGTAAAATAAATCAACAGTAATTTCGAATTTCTTTTAAAATTTTAGAACTTTTCTACAAGATTTCTCTGTTTAAAATTAATTTTATTATCGAAATATTTATTAAATATTGCTTAATTCCTAATCCAAGTGAAAGAATTTAGTAAATGTATTTATTAATAAAATAAGTTCAAAATTAATCATCATCTCATTGCCCAATTGGTTGCAGTTTTGATGTTTTCAAAGTTTTAGTCAATCAGAGCACGTGATTAAAAGCATAAATTTGTTGGAAATATTTTAGTTAATAAAATTAGATAAACAGTCAAATGCCACAGGTTTTATCGACTGTTTCATTCGTTCTTGTGTTTCCGATTTATTTTGCTTGTTTTTTTTTGATCCTATTTGTTCTAAATCTAATGATTCGTATAAGCCATTTTATTGTTGAATTGGTCAGAAACACGATTTTGGTCAATTATAATTGCGAAATGATCAACAACATATTTCAATTATGGCCAATAAATACCACGAAATTGATCAGGAATCAATTTAATGCATACTTAAAGTTGCCAAGATGGTTCATGACTTCCTCATTTTATCTTTTGCCAAGAATATTTAACTAATGCATTAAAAATTTATGATTTTCGTTTTTATTGACTACTTTTAAATCTTTATATTAACTAACCATCTCATAAAACTGAGTTTAAATTGTTCTTTAGCAACCAATTTTTATGGTCCGATAATGATTTTTTATATAATAACAATACTGTCGTATTTCTCAAGCCTTTAGACTAAAAGAAATGTACAGCTGGTTCTTGTTAAATAAAAGACCTAAAAAATCGATTTTTATAAATATAAATGTATTTAAATTAATAAATAAATAAATCGGAGACAGCCAAAATACCGAAAGCCAAAATCCGAAAGGGCCAATATCCCGAAAACCAAAATCCCGAATGGACAAAATTCTGAAAGGGATGAAATTATATGGAGGATAATTTGTAGAATAATTTCCCAAGACACAGAAAATTTCCCTTTGCCTCCAGCAAGCGAGGGTACAATCGTGGGAGTATCTAGGACACTTTTAAGAATTCGGGATTTTGGCCCATTCGGGATTTTGGCTTTCAGGATTTTGGCGTTCGGGATTTTGGTTTTCGGGATTTTGGCTTTCGGGATTTTGACCGGGACCCATAAATAAAAATAAACAATTCAAATTCAGAATTAAATTCTCTTTTAGTTTATCTAAAAAATTGTCGAATTTATTTTGTTCTGTATTTAGAGCAAAGTCAGAAGGTTGTCCCGAAAAAGCATTTTTTTTAAAACCCTGAAAATAATTAAGGGAAGTCTTTCAGGCTTTGCACATACTCTGGCTTCGAATACGGGTCTTTCTTTTATTTTTTATTTATTTATATATATGTAAGTTTTGGGAAAGGGGAGATAATGAGGGAAAACTCTTCTTTTAATTTAATAAATGTTTTAATTTAATAATGTGTAACTTCATAATTGAAAAAGTATGTGTCCTCTCTCCGATAAATTGAAAAGGACTCTTGTAAAACTCTGAAACTTAATTTCTATTATATACAATTATCACATTACTATCTTATGTACAGCCCCACTATTGTACTAATATTTGTACAGGGACATGAATCAGAAATATATTATTATTATTATTATTTTTTCATCTGATCTCTTCTTCGTTTTGAATGAAATCTTTATTCAAATTCATTCCCACATATTTAATTATTTTATTTATATTTATTTATTTTTATCAATTCGAAGAAATTGTAAAAAAATGAAAAGTACACCATATTTCGGCATAGTTGCATGCAAGCACCAAAGTCTTAAGTTTGAAATGTAATATTTTTAATATAAATTGAATATTTTTGCTACTTCTTTTGAAGGAGTGTTCCTTGGAACCTTGTAACTAGATTATTGTCTTTATTTTCTCTAAAATCATTCTTAATAACATTTTAAAATGAATAAAAATGTAGACATAGCTTTGGTGGTATATTTCGGCCACTTTTATTCTCATAGTTCCTTGCCCTTCGGGAATTCTTCAAGAATCTTTTTCACATCATCTCGTTCGTCGAAGCGACATTTTTTTGTTATTTTTTGCATTGTATAATCTCTCTAGAGCAGAGGCGTGCAAGAACCGTTGAAACCGAATAAACGTCAAAT
The DNA here is from genome assembly GCF_024763615.1 of Phlebotomus papatasi. Taxonomy (NCBI): domain Eukaryota; kingdom Metazoa; phylum Arthropoda; class Insecta; order Diptera; family Psychodidae; genus Phlebotomus; species Phlebotomus papatasi. Next base: position 18,070,465 of record NC_077222.1, read on the forward strand.
GAAACATGTACGTTAATGCTCAAAGCGCTACTAGAACAAACTTTTTGTCGTTTATTCGGTTTCAACGGTTTTTGCACACCTCTGCTCTAGAGTATGCAAAAACTAAAAATTCATGGAAATTTGAGGGACAAAACAAGTGGGCGAAATTGCAAGCTGTCCGGAATTGGGTACACTTACCCTAAAATGCGCAGCAAAGTTCTGAATATTCGTCCAAGCGCTTACAAAGCTATTTCGCGTTCTCCGTCTATGTATCTCCGAAAATACTTCAAATTGGCCTCCGAAAATTTGTCCAGTATATTTTTAAATAGTTTATCTATCGATTTAAGCAATTAAAAATCAATTTTTTGACCCTGTAATCAGTGAAACTCCCTTAATTGAATTTTCGTGATCTAAAAACCCGAAATGAAAATGAAATTTGAAAACTTCCAATACGGATTTAATGGTGTGAGAGGTCAAGAAATTTTTGATTTATCACTTGTAAAAATAGCAATTTGTAAAGTTAATTGTGTAATTTTCCATAAAGTTTTCAATTTAGCAAAATCAATTTATTGTAAATTAAAATTAATTATTGATTGTTTTAAATGGATTATGATTTCATTATAATTTTCCCATTGGGTTGTAATTTATTGAAGAGTCCTTTGCATAGTAATTTCCTCAGACAACAAATTCAATTATTTTTGAATTTTAAAGTGGATATGATACCCTGTACATCCGGTGATTTCATGTTTTTTTTTAAGTGCTTTTTGAACAAGAAGAAGTGAAGTGTATTAATATCATTTCCTGAAGTGGCAATATTGAAGAAGAACACTCGTTATGCTTTTATTAATAACGAATTATTTACGCATTCGTGGGGGGTATTTTTTCAACAGAATTTATCTTTGACTGTTGGTTGGTGGAAGTTTTCTTCCCTTCTACAAAATTTTATTTTTAAAATTAATATATCGCGTAAATAGAAGATGGTGTTGTTTTCTGAGCCTAATGAAATTTTAGGCAAAAATTATGGGAAGAAATTGAATTTGTCGCCTTCAAGGGATCTGTGAGGGTATTACCTCATAAAATTGAACGTTAAAAATTTATCTCTTGCCAAGAATATTGTTGAATAGGGATGAATTGTGTATAAGGGAAGATTGTGTTGAACTTGAGGGCTCAGGAGTGTCAATGGCATGTGCTATAAATTGGCAGGATTTGCCAAAGATGATCAATCAAAGGAATTTTGGTGGTTTGAGGGTATAATTGGTGAATATTTTTCCTGCGGAACCATTTTCTCAAAGCATTTTGTGATCAATCAATTCAAATGAGATGAAATCCCTGGGATTATCTTAAAGCTTCTCTTTCCTATTTTGTGTGTTCCATTTCTAGGATATTTATATATGAAAGTACGAGTGGATGACGTAGAAAATCCTCTGTGGTGTGTCTAAAATATCCTGATGGTGGTTTTTACTTTTAGACCACATTCAGGGATAAAAAAAAAGTTCATCAGAGTGGTTTGGAGGTGAATGGAAAAAAACGGAGACACGGAAAATGTCAGCTATGGAATTTATGGGGATTCCTCACACTTCCTGTTAGCTTTTTCCCTCATACCAGTCAAATGGTATTTTGGTGGAGAAAGTAAAGAGGAAATTCACTAATTCCTCAGTACACTCATCTGTTATAATTTCAGGCATCACTGCATTCATATATCATAGAATTATGGAGGCGTGTGCCATCGGATCTATTACGATTTTTGCTTTATTTATTTTTTTATTTTTTGCTTTATGTTCTGCCAGAGACAGACGCGTGTTACTAATAGAGACCCTAGCCCCATTTTCCCTATGCTACAAAATATCGTATTTTCTGTCTCTTAACAAAGTCAAATTGTTTCCAGTAATTTATGTAATCTCTTTACTTCTTGTTTCGTGATGCTGAAGAAGTGCTGAATATGCATTCAAATTGGCGAACACAGAGACTCAGGAGAACAAAAAATTGCCATCGCAATGAAATTTCCATCAGTAGATGGGTCAATTGAATTCAATCAATGGTCATACCCTTAGTCATACCATCTACCATTAATTTGATATCCCTCTCAGCCATATACGACCCCATTGAAATACCAAACTGCCTTTCTGGTATATTTACACAAAAGGAATAATTTTCTCACCAAACATCCATTAAGCTTCCCCGGAAAATTCCCAACTTTTCACTCTCGTCTAATTCACACGAAAAAATTCAATAATTCCAGGAGCTCTAACAACCATCACTCAATTTTGCCTGTAAAACTTTTTTTTCTGCAGGCAACATCCCAAATTCCTCCGATAAATATTTCCTGACCAAACAGAAAAAAAATGCTAAAAAAATTTCCATTTCTCTCTTTGTGTTGAGCTGTGCCAAGAGTAGATTTTTTTTTTTAAATTTATAAATGGTTTTTGGCGCGTTTGGAATAATTAAAAGTAGCGCAAGAGCAATTTTGGCAGGGATTTTAGTAGGATGTATATATGGTCAGGAATTTATTTATATGGTACATCTGACTTGGGGAATTGAAGTCTAATTGATAAGAAATACTTTTGTCGATATTGGTTCAATTTCTACTCAATCGCAAACATAAACACACCCCACGTTCAACACAATGAATTCTCCCCTAGTTTTGTGGATATCTCTAAGGGTTCATCATTCTATAGGATTTAGATACTACGACGGGAAATTGTTTAGGATACAATGGGATAAGTTAGAATAGGACCTAAGAAAAAGAAAAAGACCACAGAGAAGTAGTCTTGATGGTAGGGAATGTGCATACGTGGTAGGTTTTCTATTGTCTTCTAAAGCAAAATTAAAATAAAAATTATTGGATAAAACTGAGCGTGAACAATAGGGGAAAGGCTCATAATTTTGTCCAGTTTCTTATTTTGGACACTTTGAGGATAAAATTGGACACTAAAAATAGATTGATTAAATTTATGGATTTTTATTCCAATATTTGAGGAACAATGAATTCTATCTAAATATTTGATCTTTTTGGAAGATTTTAAAACTAAATACGTTAAATTTTGAATATGATTTGAGTTAAAATTGCTTTGTTGAAAATTCAGTGTGAGCAATTGCTTACGAAAAATATGACAGAACTTCGTGTATACTTCAGTCTTATTTATCTGTGGTGATGTACTTACATTGTTTCTTCGTTTTTTTTTTTGAGTGATATTATTGAATATTCATTGAATATTGTGTTGATTAACGTTAATGGTGATTTGTACATTTGACCTGAAGTGAGATTTGCCTTGTGAATTAGATTTTTCATGTGAAAAATGGGAAAATTTTTAAGACATTCACCTGTGAGGTGATACTCCTTATTTTGGACAGGTGTTTTTTCTCACGAAATTTCGTGAAGTTTTAACTTTTGTGATGACTATGTTGGACAAATGCCTGGAGAAACAAAGGAGCATCATCTCTACGAGAGAGATGTAGCGAGAAATACCTTGAAAGGCTCCCGGAAAGGCCAGGGAATGAGCGAATCCGCACGTACTTGGAGTACCGAAGTCAACTCACTTTAATGAATGATATGGAAAGTTTCTGGGGTTCTTGTGATATCCTACGTTTCCCTTACATAATCAGGAAGAGGACTTGGTAAGATTGGTTCATGAAATGAAGTACAATGTGCATCCTGTTGAGGCGGATTAGCTGTCCAAATTTACAGCCAAGTTGTCCAAATTAATAACCAAGTTGTCCAAAATAAGAGTCAAATTCACCTCTACATATCAATTCATTTTTAAACATATTAAAACTAATTTTAGTAAAAATAAGATGATAAATAGCTTGCCAAGTTTCTAAACAACCCTTCTGAAAAGAGAGTAACAAAAAAAGTCAATTAGTATTGAAAATATCGCACTTTAAACTTGGAACATCGATGCTTATAAGCAGACTGTCCAAAATTATGAGCCTTTACCCTATAGAAATCTAAAATCGATATATACAAATGTAAAGAATATTTTTCGTTATCACGTTATCAGATTTTTTGATTTTGTTTATCCAAGACTCACTCCATTTTTGTCATTTTGGAGTCATTTAGAATTTTTGTTGCTTTAGAAGTTTTCTAAAAAGACATTGACATTATTATATATCAAGACCAGGGTATGAATTCTGAGATGATGAGTTTTTCACGTGAGAAATTCACGGCTTTGAGATCACCTTTAGTAAGCATTTTGTCAAGCTTTCGTAGAAACTTTCATGTGAATTCTTAGATGTTGCAAGTGTTTCACATGACACTTTTTGTAAAAGCTTCATCAAACGTTTACAGAAAACGATCTAAATACATGATAATCTAAATCATGTGAAAAACTCACGCATCTCAGAATTCATACCCAGGAGTGGAATGATAACCTTTCAATACTATCGAATCTAGTAGGGGATACTGGGGCAAAAAGTCACAAAACGGATATTTTATTTTTTACAAGCTACCCGATCGCCATAAAAATTTCTAATTAGGGCAGTTTTATAGGAAATTTACCGCTCTACAACTTTGTAAAAGTAATTTTTCTCTATTTTGTAAGGAAATAGATCCGGATTTATATATCCGCTTTCTTAAAAGTAATTTTGTAACCATTCTCAAAAAAGCTGGGGCAAATAGTATCAGGCATGCGGTATTGTCAAATTTTGATTCGCTTTATTACGGGCTTTCGTAAATTAAAAAAAAACCTACATATATGACATATTTTCATATGAAAATTATTCCTCTACACCTCTGTAAAATACCGTTTTCTCTATTTAAAAGAGGAAAACGCTTTTCAAGCTATTCTAGAGTCGTTTTTAATAAAAAGATTTTTGGAGCAAAGAATCTTCGTAAAATTCTAAATTATATAGCGGTTTCATATTCAAAGAATTCAAATCATTTAGAAAAGAATCACCAGTGCACCAATTTTGAAAAATAAGTATGTAATAATTGATATTTTCTTCAAGGAAAATATTTCAAAAATAGGTCTAAAAATTTCGGTATTTTATTTTCTAAATTCCTTGTTCGAATTCTAAGAAACTAACGAGATTGAAGAAGGTCTTTGGAGGCTACCTATGGAAAAAATTTAAGCCGCTATCTTATTTATCTTGGAAGATATTGAATTTTGAAATTTTCGATTTGTTACTTTTTGCCCCAGTCTCCCATATCTATAAATCTGTACCTGTTAGATTTAGTGAATGACGGATTATTAAACATTATCAGACCATATATTGTACTATTATTAAAAATAGGCGTGATTATGTAAGAATCATACTTAAAATAAAATTGTTTATATAATGTGGACATACAAATCACAGCAATTTGAAGTAACTTTTAGTGCTTGAAAAATTAAATTTTATTTTTTTTAGTCCTTCTCATATATGTTTAGTTAAGGCCGCCGATTCAAGCCCATTCTTTAGAAATCCAACCATTTAGAAATAGCAACTTCAATAAATTGTGTATCTGACTGACAGAAAAGCCAATCAATATTTAAATAAGTTCCTAATATTAGAATATTGGATGTATTCTTGTCTTTTAATTGATTACCCTGCTGATATGAAATTTGTGTGAGTGAAAGCATCCGAAGTTGATGGAATGGGCAAAAATAGAAATCCGAAGCTTTTCCTGGCCCGAAGTTTCTCTTTTGGCCCATTATTTTGGTGTTTTGTGGGGGAGGGGTGGAGTTCTTCTCTTCGTCGTCGCGAGTTCCAAACATTGGAACGCTTCGATAGATGGGAAAATTCACGGACTATATATTGTTGTATTTTTTTCTGTGTTTGTTCGTCAGTTTGGTTTGGGGTAAATGGGTGGGGGAGGGTGGATTTAGTATGAACGTGTATGTATAAGGCCCTGTGATGGATGAAATAGTAAATTTTGGTGTGCGTCAATTTTCTCTCTTGACAATGGTTCGCTATTCTATAACCCCAAACCCTTGGATTTTTGGATGGAAAACCCCATTAGCGCGCGAGGTGATTTTTCGTTGAATTTCTCTGGCATGGATCGTCTGACTTTTGTTGGTAACCCAAACCAATCCCCTCCTTTCTCGCAACCCATAACATTTCCCCAAGCCTCCGTTTCGCATGAAAACGACACACTCAACGCTTCGGATGATGAATTTTCACCCCTTATCATCACTTTCAGAGCATATATAACCGGTGTTGTCGCGGGCAAAATTGCTATATGGTACTTGGGGTATGTAAATAATCATTATTGGTGTTCTGGCTGTTGATCCTAAATCCTTCAGAATTGTCATGCTGGGTTAATTTTCACTTTTTGCTGTGCCCCGTTGTGCCACATTTGCCATTCGGGGATCTATATTTATCAAAATGAAAAAGAATGCCACAATAACAATCTGTCTCATTCCTATATCATGGATTTTACCACAGACTGATTGTTTTATATCACACAGCTTCTGTGATCGTATAAGTTAGTAAACCTGTTTTGATGAAGCTCATATTGACTGGGTAGATATTTGAAAACTACATTATACGGGCTTCAGACCTAAGGCTTAGCTAACTGGCTTAACTCCTCTAATTCCTCATCAATCATGGTTTTCTAGGAAATTGTTGTTTAGGATTGAATATTAAGGGCAAATGATTCATTAAATTTTGAAAAATTGCTTGTTATTAAAATTTTTGAGACCTTCGGGAACTGGGCGAAACGTCCAGTCCGAAGCCGGCATTATTCTAGGCTATTATCAACTTCAGTCGACTGATTGACGGGGGTAACTGGGATAAAAAATCACAAGACGGATACTTCATTTTTTCTCTGGCTACCGTAAGACTCGAGAGGTCTATAATTTAGAATATTTTATAGGAAATTTACTGCTATACAACTTCGATACAGATAATTTTTATTAATCTATAAAGAAAATATGCTTTTTGAGTAAGCTTTCAAATTCTGGATTCCGAAAATCTGGAATATCAACTATCTTCAGGATATAGGGATCAATCCCGGGATTACAGTATTGAATAAAATAGGGTTTCATAGTTCCGGATCCCGAATATCTCAGGATCCTGAAATCCTCGATAATCGAAAATTCCCATAGAACTGGAAGTTTCGCGCCTCAAAAAATTCGGAATCTCGAATATCCCAGGATCCCGAAAATCCTGGAATCCCGTAAATTCCGGACAACTGAATACCTTGAAGTCCCAAACCCCTCGGGTTCCCAAGTATTTTTTTTAATTTAATCTTTTTCCGAAAACAGTTTCAAAATAGCAGAATTCCGGAATTCTGGGATCCCAAAATTCAGGATTTGTTATATTCTTAATATTTGAGTCATTTCGTTTATATTTATTTATTTATTTTTTTTTTTTTGAGATTTTGGGTATGTAGCAAGCATATTTGATTGAAACCTTTCCGAAATGTGGATAAAATTAGAAATACATCGACCCATTCTTTAAAGGGATTGTATTTTATTCAATTCAATTCAATTTATTTCATCTCCAATTTTGCGTCTGCCGACCGACTTCACTACCGATCTCATCAGGCAAAACGGCAGAAAACTCCTGAATCACTGATCGTATAAGCCACTTACAATGTTTATAATACACTTCATGTTAATTTTAAGGTAACTTATTTAAGTAATTTATTTTAGGTAATTTATTAGTAATAGTATTTGATTTGGTGGGTGCACTTACGTGAAGAAATTGGGGGGTCGCCACCGTCAAAATTTTTCGAACCCAAAACTCTTTCGTTACTGGGTATGTAAATGGTGAATCATTCATATTTATGTAGTACCCATGTAGTACCTAATTCTAGTGATTTTATTTTTTATTTTAATGATATGTGGTACTTGTAATTCATTTTTTCGAATAATGGGTCCCGTTTATTTTGTTACTAATTTATTGATTGTTCTTCATTAACTTAAAAAAGGTATTTTAAGAACTAAAAAAAAAACAGAGAAATCGTTATGAGAGTTTTGTAAATGAAAACGTTCTTTTGATAACGATTTATGTTGCTTTAGAATAGGCATCATTTTCATCAATCACTTTATATACTTGATACGAAAATTTACCAAATTTCTTGGAGTATTTTTTGAGGTCTGCAGAGGCAGTTATGGCTAATGACCAGTAGGAGAATTCTGTAACAGTATGACAATGCCATATGACAAATTTAATTTTTTTACATGGTAAATTCGGATGCAAAATCTGATTCATATCAGTTCCTAAGAGCTTGATAGAGCTCTGCAATGGCCATGCAATGCTCATTGGGTTTTAATGTTGTCTTCGTTCTCTTGATCCCTAATTTATCAAGAAAATTTGTCATATGACATTGTCATACAATTACAGAATTCCATTGCAGAACAGAACTGTGCAGTAGTTTTAGGCAACTTTACTATTACAGTAAATGCGGCACCGCGTTACCGATTTCGAAAATAGCTTTCGAATTTACAAATGTTCATAGCAAATGATAAGTAGAGTGCGTTCTGTTCCGATATCTTTAGGTTGTATCCTATCTTATGCGATTTTACTTTACGATCATCCAAAACTATTTTCTGGATTTGTCATTAATGTTTTCCGGAACGAAAGACGATTTTGGGCAGACGGTTGAACGTCATCAGTATTTAAAGTCAACAAACCATCGTTTTCATGAGTTTAAGGTGCATAATCCGGATAACACTTATCAAGTCGGGTCTTTGCTCTGACTGTGTTTTTTCCGTCGAAAAGGAACACTTGCATTTGATTTGAATTCATTGTTATCAAGATATCAAAAATTGACTCACGTTTAAGCTCTGTAAATATCTTACTGATATTAACAGAGGGTGGTATACCTTTTTTTTATTATATAAATTTGTCATTAATGACACCATATATTATACTATGTGTCAGTTCCGCCACATTTTGAGTGATTTAATATAAGTACTACGATAGCTATTATAGCTTGAGCACCCCTATATAGCAGTGAATTTCCTTATGCAAATTTAATTACTTAAACACTTAAGCAAAATAATTAAAAAATTTACAATGCACTTGGTTAAGAACATCTTATACCGAATTTATAATGAAATAATCATATCTCTTATAAGCTTTTACGAGTTTAGCACTATGGTTCTTTTGAGAGCTTGTTCCTTGCCAGAGGAAATCTTCTCGAATGTGATTTCAGCAGCAAATGTTTCGGAGGAAAAACGAAAAGTTGTGGGAGAGAGAAAGAGAGAGGAATCATGGTGAGAAATCTTTCTCGGTCATGAGGTTTCTCTTTTATTACTCCTTGTTGAAAATTGCAAATAGAACTTTTCGTAATGTGATTTCCATTAATTTTTTTTTTCGTCATCTTGTGGGTTTCCTCATTTTTCTGGCCTCTCTCGGGGGGGGGGGGCGCTTTTTTGTGTTCAGCGCGACACATGGATAAAAGTTATTTGATTGATGGGACAAATCATCTAATTCAGCTGCTACCTCAATTGATGATGATGGTAAAATATTGCAAGTGATGGTAGTTTTTTTTTGTGTAGAGGGCTTAGCCCATTGTGATGGGAAGTGATTGGGTAGCAGGAATCCCATTGAGAGGTCAATGGGTTAGTGGAGAATATTTTTGCAAAAGAATTTCCAATCTTTTGTCTATATGGTCAAATGTTTTATTGCCACTTCTGTTTTTTTCGACTATGGCTCAGGGATATAAATGTCCAGTAAGGAAAACTATATAGATTGGAATTGGAATTGGAAATTCTACTCTCTCTAACAATCTTCCCAGAAATATTGGATTGAAAGAAAATATTATTAGATTTTTTCATCATAAAAATTGTTGTGGAATTGATATTTAAACATTCATCTCTTTTGCAAATTGTTTTTCACCATGCTGCTGTCTATGCAAAATTTATGGGTTTTGCTTTGAACAAAAAAATGGTTTATTCAATTTTGAATTACATGATATTTTAGCATTTTAGTATTCACGAAAAGTGATATTGATAGACTATGAAATATGCAACACGATATTATACAGCTTTTCCACTCATTCTGAGCCTGAGCTATATTAATTTTAGTGAAAATTATTGAGATTTTCTATTAAATTTGTAAATTAAATAAAAAAACAGATTTAATAAAAATTATCACTAGTGTAAATTAACCCTTTTGAATGTGAAATTTTATGTTTAATTAAAGGATTTCTTTCATCCTTTAATCACAATTTATGTCTCCAGAATAAATCATCGTTGGTATGCAATTTTTTACTGTCCTTACTGTCCATCAAATAGACTAAATGTTGGTACTTAAGAGCTATGGGACTGGAGGGAAATTAAATTATATCTCGCAATATCTCAAGAGAGAAGGATAGGAAGAGTTAGAGAGTGAGGATGGATAACTTAAGGAGTTAAAGTGGTATTTTAATCCTTTCCTTTGATAAATATGAGAAAATTAATCTGAATTATTTGCCCTGGCTTATAGAGAGAAGAATAATATCGGGAACTATTCAAATAATGGTGAAGTATAAATAACATTTCTTGGAAAAGTCCAAAACAATATTTTTGCTAGGGTGGAGTAACCACTTATCGCCACTTTTAGGAAAAAGTGAAATTAATTGTATTATAACTTTTGACCCCTTATTATCAGATAACTCAAATTTGACACAAAGCTACTTAGATATTGGCTCTAGATTCTTCAAAACAATTGTCCTACAATTTAACGCGGGAGTACATAAAAAACTGATTTTTATTAACAATGCAAAAATAACCACTTCGTCGCCACTTTTTACCACATTTCGCCAATTCTGTAACCACTTCTCGCCACCCATTTGAAAATGTCCAAATTCGATTATTTTGAGCTATATTACACTGGTGAAAATAAAAGGGTCAAATTGACCCTTTTCTACAAAAATGGATCATATTTGACCCTTTGAAAGGCTCACTTGAATCTTTTGAAATTTTGTAGGCATATTTATCGCGATAAATCGTGTTTTATCGTAAATTTATTACTCTTATCGTATTTCTCTCATCTAAGCAAACATCAAAGGTGACTTTTTCATTAATTTTATTCGTTTATTTCGGAGATAAATAGGTATCAAAACAGTGACCCTTTCAAAGGGTCATGGGTGACCCTTTTATTTTTACCAGTAGTGTATGCAAAGAATACATTCAGCATTTCTTTTTCCTCATGATCACCTTACTATCACTCACATTAAATGATTTTTCTTCACTTTTATTTGAGAAATCAAATTATTAGACTATTGCAGAAAGTAAACAAAGCAGATTTGACAATTGAAAATCTATGAAGTGAAGTTAGCGTCGCCTATTGAAAAGCTATGGCGACAGGTGGTGACTCAATTTTAGAATATTACCACTTTCTGCCATGGCTCATTTATACATAAAAATAATATAAAGTGAAATATTAACTAACTAAATACAAATTTTATGTATTCGTGGAATGTTATTAAATGTTCAATATACAAATTATTGATTCAAAATCGGAAGTTTTGTTCGATAAAAGTTTCATGATACTTACTATATTTAGTAAGAAATATTGGTTTCGATACACTTGCTTAAAATATTCCTCTGAAAAATGCTCAAACATTTAAATTCAAAACAAAAAATGAGTGTTTATCAACTCTATACGTAGCAGCAATAAAAATACAAGTAAACTTTGCGGCTAATTTATTTCATAAATCGTGAAAAATAGCGATTTCAATATAAGTGGCAAGAAGTGGGGCACAGCACTGGCGAGAAATGGTGATTCCACCCTATGTCAAGCTTGAGGAATTCTTCATTAATCTTACGGATATTTAATATGTTGCAAAAGAATTCTTATGAAACGGTTAATTTATTGTCAAAGAATGCTGAAATTGATTTTTTTTCTAAATGTTTCTGACATAGTTCTTCAAGCTTTCCCAGAAGCTGCTTTTCATGAAAATTGAAAAATGCAGAAAAGTATTGTATTTTTTAATAAATTCTTCAATTTTGAATACGTCACATTTCAATGCAGTTTTGTATCTATTCAAATTAAATTTTGTGTTTGAATGACAGGATTTATCTGATAAATTTGACAGCAGTCTGGGTGCAATGTATGAAATCGCTATATCGTAACGTTTGTAAATTCCACCCTAAAGCATATATTTTCAATAGAAAGCTCTATTCATGTGATTTTGGAAGCTTGGTGCCTTTTGTCATAGAGTAACTCCTACTTTGGGAGATATGACACAATGCTTTTCCAGTGAAAACACTTGATATTCCCCATTGATCTAAATATAATGATCTCAAAATGATTTTCTCTTCCTTCTTGATTCATGTTAGCATGGCAAATAATCCAATTGTGATTGAACTCACAATTTTAGGAACGTGTCAGATGTGAGGTATTATAATTAATTTTTAGAGATCAATGAATATGAAATGGAAAATGAGATTTATGCACGATTTGTAAGTTAAAAGACCAAGAGAGAAATGATTGTAGAATGGGAGAAATGTTTGTGGGAGTTGCTGGATTATTATGATTAAATTGACAATATATAGGAATGTTCACAGGGATTTACATTTTCCCAGATATATGGGGAATTTGTAAACTGGACAATATGGAAAGGGTAAATTATCTTTTCAACATGAAAATCCTTTCAATGCGCTTAATAGCACAAGCAAAGTTCGAGGGATGTTATGCGGTGTACAATCAGCAATAAGCTGGACATACTTTTGTGGTAAAAGATTTTTTTATAGCACATTTATACTATAAAGAATTAGAGAATGACACAAATTATCTTTGGACACTCCCTGTGAAAGACAGTTTAAAAAAATCCGCGAAAAAAGACACATATTGTGTGGCAAATTACATATAAAATGTAGGATTTAGCAATAAGTGAATTTAGAGTGGGTGGTTTCAGCACATTTACTCAGTTTCTAAGCGAAGAGAGGAGGTCAAGTACACTTTTTCGCGTGAAGTATTATTTCAAGTAAATTTTCCGGCTGTTTGAGATGGATTTATTTTTAGAATATCCACTAAAAAAAGCACAAAAAAATATTTTTTCTGTTAAAAAAAAACCCTAAATGTGACTAATTTGCATAATTAGCATTTACAATGGTTGCGGAAAGATACAAAAAACAGTACTCTATTTTCGCTTTGTCAGGATTGAAATGACAACTACATTTTTTTATAAGTTCTAAATTGAATAATGATCCTATTTGATTTTTTTTGTTTACCGAATTCATCTTTTTACTGCTCAGTACAGTACCAAAAGCCATATAAGCTATAAAGTCCTTTTGTCGACTAAAATTTTTATGGTTTATAGTAAGTTTATAGCATAACTAACAGCCTGTAGCAGTGCAGCAGTGCTGTAGCATAACTAACAGCAAAAAACATGGAAGTGATAGCATTCTAATCGTTAGAAATTGGTTAAGATTGTGAAATATTCTAAAATTCTCAAAGAATTTTGCTTAGGGGGAAGTGGGGCACCTTTGAAATTAAGAATTTTCACCTAGTTTTAAATAAAATTGATCACGATAAGGCTCAGTTTTATTTAAAAATGGGTGAAAAATCTCAATTTCAAAGGTGCCCCAGTTTCAAAGGTGCCCCACTTCCCCTATTAGTTAGAGAAAGGAAACTTAAAAGGGGGAAGTGGGGCACCTTTGAAAATGGGGCACTTTTGAAATTGGCATTTTTCTCCATTGTTTAGGTGGAACTGTGCCATATCATAATGTAATTTAGCTTCTCAATCTGTTTGTGCAGCTACATTATATCACGATAAGGCTCAACTTTATTTAAAAATACACACAGAAAAATTTTGACTCTATATTTAAGAATATATAAGATCCTGGGACCTTAAATTGGACGTGAATCCCCGAGGCGTATAAGTTGAGAAGCTCTGAGCGAAAGAAATGGGACAGAATCCCTAGCTCTTTCAAGTTAAGAGATCGGGAACTTAAGTTCAGCATTAGCTGGAAAATGAAAAATGTCTACAGATTTGCAAATTGCAACTAAAACTAAATGATCAAGGATTTAGAATTAGGGCATTGGCATTCATTGGATGGGATTTGAAATTAAAATTCCTGGGTGTTTCTGTTTAAGAATTTTTAATTTTTCTGTGTGTAGGTAGGTGAAAAATCCCAATTTCAATGGTGCCCTTTTTTGAAAGGTGCCCCTCTTGCTCCTAAAATTACTAGATTATTAGTGATTTTTAAAATTTATGATTGTTTTGAATGATAATGGTTAAAGAAAGGACGTAGTAAATTACATTCAGATTTGGCTGAATCAAGTATTTTTAAAAAATTCAATAAATTCTTTATTATTTAAACTATTAAATTGATTAAAGGTTTTTATTTATACACATAGAAAAAATTGGATGGTATTTTCCACAAAACGTCTCTAGATTCTACTGCCTCAAAGGATAGCTGAAAATAAATCCTCCATAGACACTTTTCTTTAGAATCTACTACTGTAGGATTCATAAGTTTGTTATTCTAAGTGAAAAAAACTATAAAAAACTATTGTAATTTTTTTTAATTAAGTTTGTGGTTCCATTACATTCCAGTGAAAGTAGTTTTAATTTTCATTTGAATTAAAAAAATGTAACATTTCATCGTTCAAAAGTTTGTTACGGTCTACACTAATATTTAATATTTCCATCGTTTTTGCGAGATAATTCAGCAATTTATTCTGTCATGAAAACAACAAAGCTTCCTACACTCGTATTGTGTCGAAGAGGCCATATAATCAAGGGGATCCTGCTTGAAATCCTTCAAATAATAAGATTTCTGAGCAGGGATTTTGATTTTTAGCAAAGTCCAAAGATTTTCAATGGGTTAGGCATCTGGGCTTTAGGATGGCCAGTTCCTTCATAACATTAATGCCTTGCTGTAATTAATGTTAATGTAAGATAAAGTCAACACCAATAATTTCCTTCTGGTAATATCATCTTCCGAAGAGTTTAAAATACATAGCAGCGTATGCAAGAGCACAAATCTTCTCATCGAATTAGCCGTCAAACAGCCCTATATCATGATACCTTGCCCTAATTTTTTAACAGTCGGATTTGTACACTTGTATGATAACATTTCCTTCTGTCGACGCCATACACATGCACTCGACCATCCCTATGCTTCATTCGAATCATCGATGACAAACAATCTAATGACGAACATATTTGACTGTCCGATTTAATATCCCTTTTTCTGCGTGATTTTTTTTTTATTTTGTAGGAAGGATGGTAAATTTTACCATTGTAGAGCAACCACTTATCCCATTGAGTGAACGATTTCGATCCAAATTTATATTATTAACTATAGTACTGTAGTTGTATATGGTTGTATAATTATAGTTGTACTATAGTACAATTTATTTAAAATCAAAGAATATTTATTTTTGCGTCCACCGCCGTCTTATCGTCACTGGTAAAAATAAAAGGATAAAATTGACCGTTTTGCAAAGGATGGAATTTTGAAATTTTCTCACTGTTTCAGATGGCCAAATTAAAAAAGAAAACCATGAATAAAAGTAATAGACTTAACATTCGAGAGTACTTCTACGTTGTTTTTTTTCCTTTTGTCATCTAAAACTGTTAGGAATTCTCAAAATTTCAAATTAGATGTGATTTCAAATAGCTCTATCTTACCCTAGTTTTACTTTTTTTTATGTAAACAGAGACAAAACATTGAATTTTCCAAGATGCAGCAATTTAAGTTTCGACAAAACTTGAATTATTCATTATTTATCGACTTGCTATCGGTTTGAATCGCGTCACCGTAGTGTCACATATAAGATTAATATTAATATTAAGAAAAGCCGGAAAGAGAGGCATATAGTATGCAAAATTTCAAATGGAAAATGACGTATGTTAGAAAGGGTACACTCTAGTGGAGTAATACGATGAGTAAGATATTACTGTTCGTATTAATTGTTTTCTGAATCGCATTACAAGCAATTCGAGCAATTTTTCATGCGTGCAAACTGTGATTCGGTCAGTTTTCGAGCGAAACACGAGAGAGAGGCAAAATAAAACACTTGCTATCTTTTTTTGGCATTCTCGCAGTTCAGAAAGTATTAATTTTAATATTAATCTTATATATGACATGGTCATCAGATTAGTTCAAAATTTAAAGATTGGTCAAGTAAACGTAATTTTGACTTAAATTGCTTAAGAAATAACTCAAAATTATCGTAGATTCTACTTTTAATCTCGAATATTATCAAAAATGAAATAAATGGAGAATATACCCGCCTGATTTACTTTCAAAATATCTTTATGGCCCATATTTATTAAGAATATTTCATGAAATCAAAATACACGTGCGTTGCTTTCTCTTAAACATTTTGCATAAGTCTATGCTACTCTTTGACACTCAGAATTGAACTAAAATGAATCTATCTTGATGTTCGAAAGAAGAAGAAGAGTGCGAAAGAGTGTGATATACATATGCAAAACGTTTGAGATAGAAAAGTTATATGAATTTTGATTTCATGATACTTATTGATCTAAAAGGTATGCTGGAGGTATTAGAATTATTCTAGAGCCATATCAAAGTATATAATTTTTATTAGGAAGGAGAGTGGAGGTAAGAAGCGTTAGTAATAGGGATTATGTGTATTGGGTAGGGTACCTAAAATTCGAAGTTGCTTGCACTATTATTTTTAAAATTTTAGGTCATAAAGAATTTGTTATAGTTCCTTTATAGTACAGAGTTTTATTTTACTATCACATTATATTAAAACAGGATTTTATGAATACATATTAGTCGGATATTACTACTCGTCAACCTCTTGCATGAACGTTATAACTCATCCATAAATACAACAACTAAAATCCTCAATTTTATTATGAAAATTTATAGTGAAGTCACGGAACGCATTTGATTACTCATACTCTTGATCATCTGTTGGGTATATGTGTAAAAGGTATAAATTTTACTAGAATATTGTATGGCAATAAGCACCCAATATGATGGCAAATTATGAGGATGATAGAAAAAAAAAAGTGTTCTCTTACTCCGAAACATGACTCCAAAGTGGTGACATCAACACTAAAATGTTCTCAATTCTTTTTGTCTTCTCATCTGGCTGGATCATTGAACAGAAGTCAAGTGAGAAGAGATGAAGAAAAAAATTGGCAGGTTTTCTTGGTGCAAAATTTTACGTAGGATGACTTTAGTCGTCAGTTGTACTGATGCTGGTGTTGGAGAGAATTAATAGCAATAGATTTTAGATGTTAACAAGACACACTGCCAGACACTTTTACACACAGACACAGACCAATTTTCCAAGGCGAGAAGAACATTAATTTTACAAAGAAGTACATATATATACGAATTTTGCCAAGAGCAGTAACTGCGGTTCAATTATGATATTTAACTTTATTTTCAAATAATATTAATTTATTGTAGTAGCTAAAATTTACAGCATTCACCACCAAATCGTATGATGTATTGAGTGAAATGTCTATGAGAAATTTGTTCAAGCAGATTCTTATAAATTATAGATGTTCCTTTACAGTCAAGATACCATCTAACTATATATATGTATATATAAACTTCTATATAGATCTCAAGAACGTGAAAAGAGCCAGAGAGTGAGAATTCCTTAAAATAAAACAAACGCATTTAAGTGTCGTCGTTATTCGTCTCTTCTGTGATTCCAATATTGTGCAAAAATTTATTTTAAAAATGCTGAGAACGTGACTCTCTTGGACCAGAAACAACTTTTACGCTAAAGTTATGAGGAGAATATGGTATATATATAAAAAGACTGAAAGAAAATAAAACCACCCTTTGACCGTTGTTTATATGAAATGCAAAACGTGTAATTGCATTAAAGCTTTATTTGACAAAAAACTACATCCCTTTTCTTAATTAATAAATTTCACTTTACTCTCACACTGTGTGTTGCCTTGTGCATTCGTAGAGTAGAAAAAAGCGTAATGCAGAATCAAGTTTAATGTTGCACCTCTCAAAAAGAGGAAATTGCAGTGTCAACTAAACTCTAAACAGTCATTACTTTTAATAGTAATTGCTTTTGAAAGTTTTTACCATGGTTTTTATTCTAAATTGTATTTTGTCTAAAATGTTTATGTTACAGGTCACTGGTTTCGAAGTTTTGCAAATTGAAGCAATTATATTAGAGAATATAGACAATAATCGAAAATAATTTACTATGTAGATTCAGTTTACTTTTAGTCGATTGCTAAAAAGTTTTAAAATCTTGTTACTACACTTAGAAAAAAAAACGGCGGTGCGATTAACTTTTTTTCCTCATAACTTTGACACTTTTTAGGTGTAAAAATATATCAACATTTTTTAATGTTAATTTTACACCTTTTTAAGGGTAAAAATAACATGAAAAAAGGTAACTTTAACCCCTAATACACCTGAAAAGCATAATATTTACACCGATTTCGGAACAATACTTCAGGGTAAAATTAACATTTCCGGAATGTTATTTTAACTTTTTCGGATTTCTCTCACTCAGTGTTCTAGGATTAAAGAAAAGCTTGCGAACAGCAGGGAGCAAAGTCACCCCGGGACGGGACACTAAAGTCCTCCGTATCTGGTATTAAAAATTCGATTTTTTTATGATTTTAGCGTCCTTACGCGTCGTCATGCGAATTATAATATTTTGAAGAGTTGTAGTATTTCACCGTGATGTCACATATAAAATTAAGATTAATACTTTTTGAACTGCGAGAATGGCAAAAAGATAGCAAGTGTCTTATCTTGCCTCTCTCTCACATATCCCCACTGTGTACAAAGTTGGCAGTCATTAAATTGCTTGAAAACTGGGCGAATCATAGTTGGTACTCTTGGAAAATTGCTCAAATTGCCTGTAAGGACGGTTCCGAAAACAATTAATACGAACAGTCTTACTGATTGCATTACTCCAGTGATGTTTACGGACATTACGATTTTTCAATTGGGCAGGTGCCCTAGACCGAAGATGAAAGAGTTATGGATAATTTTGAAACTTCGGGGGTCGTTGGTGCAATTGATAAAAGGGTTTGGATCCTATGCTATGTGACCCCTGACCCTGACTCGACTGTTACAGTTGTAAGTTCGAGTCCCGCCTGATGCAAAAATCGAAGTGCCCCGTCTGACCAAGTAAGCGTGGATTATAGCCTCTTTTATAGCTCAATTAACCCCTATCTTTCATACCTTACTTTTAAGAAGCTCCCATACAAAATACCCCTTACTAAATATATGTGAAGGACACTGTTTTGCGTTCATGGTGGTGAGCAGCGGAACTACGAAAATTATGTTGCTGACCGTGTTGCTCAACTGCCAGTGACAAGATGGAGTATTTTCCAATCATTTTGTTTTAAAATTCTCGCAAAGATTCTCAGTGATTTTAGTGTTTTTTTTAATAATAATAAATGTGCGTGGATGCGTTTCGTCTAGAGAAAAGTGTCGTGGTAACTATAAACAAATTTCCAATGTTGAAATACGTGTTTTTATTTCCTTTCGGGGGTATTTTTTAGTAGACAATTTTTTTCAGAAAAGTTTTTGCTTTTCTAAAGTGTTAAATCGTTCATCCTGGTTAAATAAAACATATCCCTACCTTTGTAGCTTCTATCATTTCCATAAAATTTGAAGGTGAAATCAGGATGTGAAATTGACAGTTTCATTCCACCGCCATTGATATACGTGGCAAGATTTAGTCCTTAATTTGTGCCTACCACTCGGATCTTGCCTATGAGGGCTAAAATAGTGCCTAAAGCTAGTTGTTAATTAATGGCTCAAGGCTGGGTCCCCCTTACCCTGTGTCAGACGGGGCCTGAAAAGACATATTTCTCAAACACAAACCAAATAAAAAATTTTAAATTGCTTGACGTTCAAAACGGCAAGATTTCGGTACATCAAACTAAATAAAATAAGAAATATTTAAACCGATTCATTGAACATTCATGACACAAAAACTAACTTTCAATTTAATTCAATTTAATTCAATTTAATTCAATTTATTGACACACAAAACTTAGGGTAGTTCCCTCTTACAAATTTGTGGCATAAAAGAAAAAATAAAAAAAAATAGTTAAAAAAAAAAAAGGAAAATGAAGCAAAGTAAAATAAAATATAGCTTATAAAACAAATCAAGAATTTAAAAAATGAAAAGAGAAATTAGCAAGGTCCATTCTGGAAGTGCTCCCTAATAGTGTCAGGCGATCTACGCTTCTGAGGAGCGAGAGAATTATACATAAAAACCCCTTTGACAAATAGAGTTCGTCTGAAGGACTCATGGTGTGACTTAGGGACAATCAGTCCACCGACTCTAGCCGACCCGCCAGGAGTCAAGAGAGAGGCCAGGTACCCAGGGCATCCCGATGCAATCAACCGGTTAAGAAAGATGAGAGCGCGCATTTGAAGTAGCGATGGGAGATCACATCCTACAAAAACATTTCTATAAGAAGAAATGTGATCACGAGGGCGCAACCCGCAAATATATCTCACACAATTGTTGAAAGCAACTGAAAGTCGGCGAATCGTGTCAGCATCCGACAGAAAGAAGAGCTCTGCTCCATAATTAAAAAATGGAAGTAGCAGTGCTCGGGCTAGGAGCAAGCGAATATCATAGGGTGTGATGTCCCGGAAGCGTCTAAGTGTATAGAGAGAAAAGTTCACCTTGCGGCAAATGGTGGATGCATGGTCAGACCAAGATAACGTCTTGTTAAAGACAATACCCAGGTTTTTCACCTGATCCACAAAAGGAATAACTTCGCCGTGAAGGACTAGAGGATAGGGAGTAATGTTGGTTGCCCTTTTGCCTATGATAATAGCCTGCGACTTTTTGGGATTTAGGAGTAAGCCATTTGAAACGGACCAGTGCTCGACTTTCGCCAAATTGTCATTCATGAGCTGAAAGGTAGAGGATGGGTCAGAAGAATCACCTTCAATGTAAATTTGCAGATCATCAGCATACAAGTGGTATGAACAATTGCGCAAGACAGTTGGTAAGTCATTGATAAATAGAGAGAAAAGCAGGGGTCCAAGAATGGATCCCTGTCCAATGCCTTTTGTCAGAGAAGCTGGGGCAGACAATTTATCTCCAAATTTAACTCTCTGAGATCTTCCGCTGAAATAGGAGGCAATAAGAGAGACCGCGGATGAGGAGAAATTAAAAAGCTTGTAGAGTTTATAGCAAACCAAGTCATGCGGCAGACTATCAAACGCTTTAGTAAAGTCAAGCAATACCAAGACCACAAAATGGTTGCGATCGATAGCCGCCGATATGTCATGGCTCACTTTAAGAAGGGCTGTAGTGGTGCTGTGACCACAACGGAAGCCTGATTGATAGTCACTGAGCAAACCATTATTAGAAAGATATTGAGAAATTTGTTGATGGAGAAGAAATTCAAAAGCTTTAGATAGAACTGGGAGTAAGCTAATTGGCCTATAATCAGAAGGACAAGTTGGATTAGAAATTTTTGGAATTGGCACAACCAATGCTGTCTTCCAGGAATTAGGAAACAAGGAGGTAGTTAACACATTATTAAAAGTATTTGTGAGCACTGAGATAATTTCCGGGAGCAAGATTTTGATGAATTTAAGGGAGACGCCATCACACCCCACGGCATCCGACCTGACACGGGAGATGGCATGAATTACGCATTCTTGCGAAACGCAACCAAAGCCAAAACCCTCCCAAGGAATATTAGGAAGAGGGGGACAATTTACAGAGACAACACGAGAAGGTGATGAGAAAAATCGATTAAGCTCATCTGCAGAAACAGATCCACTCCCCAGAGAGCCTATCGAAGGACGTAAGCCAAGTTTCTTAACGTTCCTCCAAAGCTTTTTAGAGGGAAGCTCAGGGTTCAAATTTTTGTGAAAGTGGGATTGTTTTGCTTCTTTTATTAGACAGCAAACTTTGTTGCGCAATTTTCGGAAACGAACACCATCATGGATAGAGCCCGAGCGTTTCCACTTTTTGTACGCTGCGTTGCGTCTTTTGATATGACAAAGTATTGATTCATTGATCCAAGGAGTTTGCAGACCCCGTTCAAGAATCCGCCTTTTAGGTACGACTCTGTCAAAGAGGTAGTTAAGATTCTCAGTCAGGACAATCACCTTATCGGAAGAGTTAGGGGCATAATATAAAGGCCTCCAATCTATTTGCGAAGCTGTTAGCAAGGCTACATTTCGATTACATTTGGAAAGATCACTAATTACCTTATATTTGTTCTTAGGCTTGGGTAAACGGAAATTATATGAGCCAAAGATCATGTCATGATCAGAAATTCCAGGTAATGGCTCCTGACCATGATGGATTAGTCTCTGTTTATCACTATAAGGCAGAATGAGAAGATCTAATAAAGATCCCTGCCTAGTCGGATTAAAGGGGACACAATAAAGAGAATGAGAAGAAAGGATATCGAGAAACCGAGCACTGAGTCTGGAGCCGCCAATTAAATTAACATTAAAATCACCCACCATGACTAGATTGTCATTGTGTAGAGCACTTTCAAAGAGACTCTCCACCTCCGACAAGGAAGACACAGGAGGAGGAAAATAACATGAAAACATTGAAATATTTATACCTGAGATTGAGACAGAAACACCAATATATTCTAATGTATTAAAATTGCCCGAGCAAATTATAGAAGACGCTAAGTGGTCACGTACATACACAGCCACTCCACCTCCTCTACGGTCAGATCTATCACGCCTAAAAAGACGGAAGCCCCGAACACCCACGGCCTCCTCAGAATCCGAAGCATCCAGCCAGGTCTCAGAAACACAAAGTATAACAAGAGGTGAATTAAGTAATAGAAATCTAATTTCGTCAATGTGACGTCTGACACTACGCGCATTTATATGAGCAAAAATACATGACAATCGCAAGTTTGTTGTAAGTTTTTTAAAGCTTATAGCAGATTTATTCGGTAAGCTGGTGCCCAATGGCACATTGACATCTCCAGAATGGACAAGGCTCTCCGTAAGATCAGAGTCGTTAAAGTCTATACCAAGAATTTTATTTGAGCTAAAATTAGAATTAAGGCCACTTGTGAGAGAACACCCAGAATACAGAGTTGTTTGAAAATCAGCCAGACGAATCACATCCAAAGAAGACGAACCATGGAGTTCCGATGTCCGATGTTGGAAACAGGTTGACGGGGCAGAATAAGAATTGGCCAGAGTCAAAAGCGAGGAAGCAGTCCGGTCGTCATTAACAGTAACAGTGAACCAAGAGCATGTGTTGCTAGGACGAGGATGAGGATCCCTGGGCAGCCTGTGCACTGGTTGTAAGCGAACCAGGGGCTCCTTCATGAGCCTTATGGGGTTTCGCTTGTCTCGCGCGAAATAAATATTCCATGACGAGAACCCCAACATCCCAAAAATCATCACCAAGAGCCTCCTCGAACTCAACAGGCGATAACTCAACCCTGAAGGATCCCACTCTCCTTTCAGTGTTTTCTGGAGGGATCAAATTTATGCACCTGGGTCGACGTTTCGTTGATAATCTATCAGCCATATAGTCACCAATCTGATCAGCAGTCACACTTCGGGACAGTCTCGTCACAAAAAGCCAACGATTCTTTGGAATTGTAGGTAATGGATTTAAATTTTTTGAAATTTAAATTTAAATTTAAAACTTATTGAAATAAAATTAGGGATATAATATCAAAATAAAGAAAAGAAGGATCTTGACATGACCTCACAAATTTTTAGCCATGCATTTATATTAAGCCTTTGCAGAAAGCCGCAAGTCCATATCCCTTTTCGTTCTTTCTTTATGAAGGTTTGTTGTGCGGGATGAACAACCACGAAAACAATTTTTAACACATGTCGTTATTCTTTGTTTGTGAATGTCAAACAAAATATAAAGTATTCGAAGGTAAAGTGTGTGCGAAGCCTGAAAGACTTCCCCTATGTGTAGTGGAAAGTACTGTCCCTTCGAACGTTCAAGCTTTCGAATACTGTCAATTTTCTTTAATTTTTCCTAAGAGATTTTACCTAATTATCACATGATTGATAATAAGCTAACTATTATTTAATTAGAAATAATAAAGTCAAGAAATAATAAAGAAAAGTAAAAGAAAATTCACATTATTCGAAGGCATAAACGTTCGAATGGAGAGTACTTTCCCCTATTTTTCTTTTTAATTATGGACCCAATAAGAGGTCGGATTTCTAATTGGAACACGTAAACTGAACTTATGAAGAATATCATATAAAAGTTTCATCTCGTACGTGTGAATATTATAATTATACACTTGTCTTCAAAGGGTTGAAATGCATGAGAAACTAATGTCCTCTGAAGAAAAATTATAATCATCTTTACGATCTGTTGCTACTGTAAATATAACCTTAAACATTTAACCCTGGTAGCAGCAATGACAAATAATTCAGTATTACTTTTTGTCTCAAAAAGAAATATTCATAAAAGATTCTGAATGTGAAATCTGCGGAATTTCTCGTACATTTCAGTCACGTTTCTAATTAGTGAAATTGTTTCACTTACAATAATCTCTGTTGGTTCAACTCCGATAAAGATTAAGTTTATTTACTCATTTCTCCGACATGTTTATCCTTAGATTATCTTCTTTACTTACTTTTCTCCACATGTTCAATTAATTTGATGGTATATTCCCCTACAAATGTGACTCTATTACGGTGATTTCCTTTGATTATAATGGGATTTCAAGTGTGAGAAAGAGTCACATTTTACAGGGATTATGTAGAACAAGAAGTGTCACATATTTATTGCAAACAATTTTCCTTTTTTGTCATACTATGCGTGGTTTTTCTCTTCATGTCCTTCATGTATATATACAAAAGCACATGCTGTGAGAGTCAAAGGGAAAAAACACATTGAGGTCGTTCTATGTTCTCTATGATGATGGTCTAGGAGGGTGAGGAAAAAAGATGACGACAAATACAGGGGTTCGGGGTAAAACTTTTATTTCAATTCCACAAATTGCTCACATTGCAATCTCTTTGTGAAAGATGTTGAGAGGGTGTGGCATTATTGTGGAAAATATTCGCTAGGTTAAAATGAAGGAATATTTTATTCACACATAAGAAAAATTGCGACAGAGTTGGGATAAATGTTTGAGGATTATGAGCACAAATTACAGGTTATTTTCTTTCATTTTTTTTCTTGTTCTTTGTTTTTGGCGCCAAAAGAGAAAATAGAATGAAAATAAATGGATAACTGACCCTTGATGCTTGGTGTAAAGAAAAAGTTTAAGTAGGAACTTGAGGTAAATAAATGGGCACACAAATGGCTTAAAAATTAAATTTCACGCTCTGTAAGCATCTGTTGGGGCTTTACTCTTCCGAAAAGGATAATGGAGGGTATGTTGTGTGGTAAAAATCCTGACCTTTTGACACAATAAATAGCCAAAGTTTTCCTTTCATTTTTGTGTGTACGATAAAAGCCTTATAGGATGCTTAAAGAATTGATTTTGTTTTTTTTTTACATGGATTCAAAGTTTGTGAGCTAAGAGAACCATTAGCTAAAGTCAGATTTTACCCATAAATTGCTAAGTTAAAAATATTAAAGAAAATACGGACATTTGTGTTGCCTATAAAGGCATATGCCCAACGCACAATAACCCTTGTTTGTAAATATGTTTTCAAAATTTCGTATGAGAGAAAACGAGATAACTAGATTTCTGTTTCATTCACTCTCATTGAAATGTCAAAAACATGTTTACAAAACTAAAGTTATTGTGTGTTGGGCAATACATACAATGTATTTTGTTTTGTAAACATATTTTGGGAACTGTGAATATTAGTGTGCGAAGGGGTATAAATATATCCAGAAACCCTTATCAATTGTTCGAAAAACGCTTTGCTGACCCCGGGATATGCAAAAATTGCATATCCAAAGCCGAGATACCCAAAAATTGTATCGTTGAAACTTTCGAAATACAAAAATTACGTCACTGAAACCTGAGAAGACCAAAAATTGTATCGCGAAACCCGAGAAGCTCGAAAATTTCTTCACAAAACCTGAGATACCCAAAAAATGTCCTGAAATCCGAGGTATCCAAAAATTGCACCGCGAAACCCGAAAGACCTAAAATTTGCATAGCGAAACCCGACAAATCTGAAAATTCCATCGCGAAAAGAAACTCAAAAAATTTCGTTGAAACTCAAGAAATCCAAAAATTGCATTACGGAACCCTAAAAATCCAAAAATTGTTTCGTTGAAATACGAGAAACCTAAAAATTGTATTGGGAAACTCGATAAACCCGATGATTGCGTTACGAAACCCAAGATATCCAAAAATTCCCTCGCGAAACCCTACAAACCCATCGCATCGTGAAATCCGAGAGATTCAAAAGTACTTCGCTGAAACCCGAGGAACCCGAAAATTTCATTACGAATCCTAAAAACCAAAAGTTGAAACCCTATAAACCCAAAAATTTCTCTGCTGAAACCTGAGAAACCCAAAAAATGTATTATGAAACCCGAGAAACCCAGAAATTTGCTTTACCAAACTAAAGAAACGAGAAACCGTTTTCAGTAAAAATGGGAATAGGTCACCCCTTGCGAAAACTAGATGACCCTCAAAGTTGTAAATTTACCAAATACCCCAAATACTTATAACTTATATCCTTAAATTACGAATTAAAGAGTCATGATACCTCATATTTTGTAAGCTCATCTCAAAGCTGAGGGGCAATTCACGAAATTAACCAGTCAAAGTTTTGACTGGTTATTGCATGTTTTCTGTGAGGCGAATTTCGCCATTCTGTGAAAAGGTGCGTCTCCTCGCTAAAAATGGAGGGTGTACAAGGTTTTGGGTCTCGTACCTGCTGGAATTTCGGGATGTAGCCAGACAATTTTACCCTCCAGCTCGAGACTGGATGGTACGATTTTTTTTTTACAAAAATCTTATGAAAAAGTTTTTTATTTGTATTATTTCATTTAAGTAAAAATACCCAGACACAACAATAATAATAAAATATTGGATTTTAAAATTTTATAAACGTTTAAATACTTCATGCGTTCTGAAAATAGGTTTTGGGAAAGTTCAGTGATTACAGGAATTACTACTATTTAGGGATTTTCTAGGTCTCAGATTGTTTATTGTTAAATTTTACATACAATATTTCACCAAGCTAAGACTTTTACAATGATATTAAAAAAGGTAATATCAAATTAACCTTCGCAAGACCACTATGTGTTAATAAATATACGCATCAAATATATTATATTTGCAACGTTTGAAGTACCATTTACCACGTTTAAGTACAAAATGAATAAAATTTTTATTATCAGAATAAATACAATTTTTCCGATGCTACTCCTGATTCTCGAGAGGTAATTGGTATTTACAGACTTACAACATTTATCATAATTCTTAGAAAATATATGTGACGACATCTTCAATACCCAAATAATTTTTAAACATTCTAATATACTTAAAATTTAAATTGTATTTAGAATTTAAAACGAACTCAAAGTTAGTTTGGAAAATGGATTAAAATTTGAACATTTATATTTGCACTAAACCAATATTGCGATATTTATTTTATTTGATATGAAGGATATGAAGCAATGTAGAAAACCCAACTAAACCGGATGATTATTAATTAAATCGCGACCGAGTCACCAACGTGTATTCTAGAACTCGCGGGAGAATTATAGTAACCCATTGGAGGGCTAACCCCAGCGCAACCCCAAACGCACTCTTTGACGATCGGCGAGAGACTGAAAGGAATAGACATGCGCATAGCCCTCCTCAAGACGTTACACCTAAAGTAACGACTTCTATCCCAGCGAGCATAGATACGAAGGTGACTATAATACTACTTTATAGGGGACTATTTTAAATTCAAATAGAGCCGTTGAGCGCTGTTCTACATTCGGCCATTCCTGACTACGTTGCCGTCCCCTGGCAACGGTCAATGGACAAGTTACGTTAGATCAAGTTACTGGTGTAGGGTTCATTGAATTTAAATTCCAAGTATTTTTGAGTGCTTTTAAATAATTTGACAACTAAACCCATAAACAAAACTAGTAGAACAAACGCTGCAACGTATGTTGTAATCCAATCGTATAATACACGATTGTAATTAACTGTGATGCCGGTTCTTGCTATTAGATTCCGCAAAACCGATTTTCCGCATCAATTCTCCAGTGATGCCAGTTAATGCAACTGATTTTCCACATCACTTGTCCAGTACACGAATATCCGTGGACTGTTCCAGGCCTGTTGGAGCTCTTTCGTTGTGCGGCGCCGAATTCTGGAATGATACAATCTAATATTGATGTTTAGATTTACGTACCTTAGTTGATTAGCCTTTCTCTTCCGGCTTATCATATCAACTATCTGCATTATCAGAGTTCTGAAATATAACACATTCGACTCCGATTTTCCGACATTACTAATGTCCAGTCAATCCTTTTTAACCCGCGACCGATCAGAGGTTATGCATTCAACATTACGGCCGTCAAAGAATTGAACACATTAATGTCAACTTGAAACAATGATTTTATTTCATTTCTCTATTAAATTCAGACACTTTTCTGCACAAAGAATCCAAAATTCATTTACATACATGGTAATGGAGAACATACTTCATATATGAATCTAAACTTTTCCATTACGATCATCCTCCTCTATACTCGTGCGGAAACATTCATCCTCAACATCCTGAGGATTTCTCCATGGCTTCAATTTGTCCGCTGTATAAATGCCAGAGAACGGTTTCTGGCTCAACTGAGTCACTTCCGTATTCACCACCTCATGGACCCCTGTATTTCGGAACCATCTTTCTGATCGATCCAATGGCGGGTGGCTCCCAACGGATTAAAACCAAATCGCCCTCTGAATATCGCCGCGGAACCTTCCGTTCTTCATTAAATTGAGATACTTGTTCCCTTTGACTTTCTTCTGCCCGATTCTTTGCACGTTCACGTAACTCCGACAAGGGTATTCTTCTTCGACTTCCTCATCTAGCCTATCACTAATTAGATTCAGCAGAGTGTTGCTCATGGCATTACGCGGCTTATATCCCAAGAGCAATTTTTTTTTTGCAGATTCTCTCCTGTCACCCTATTACGCAGGCTGTTTATTGCCCATTGCACTATTGGTAAATTTTTAACCCAGTCACTACCTGCATCTGTCTCCTTCATAGATCGCAACGCATCACCAACAACTTTGAATACTCTTTCTGCCTGGCCATTCACACGGGGTGTTTTTGCCGCAACCAGCGCCAATTGTATTCCACGCTCACCACAATACTCCTCAAATTGCTTTGCTGCAAATGCAGATCCACGGTTCGTTACGATAATAATGGCCGCTTCGAAATATTGAAAAATCTCATTCAAAACCCTGATTACGCCGCTTGTGTTTGCTGATTTGACTTCTCTCAATATTGTAAATCGTGTGAATGATTCGGTCACTACCAATATGTACTCGTTGCCTCCATGGCTCTTGGGATAATGGCCACTGTTATCAAAATGGATGATATGAATTGGAATTGGATTTCTATCTACGGTTTGTAACAGGTATTCCGTCTCATCTGGTTCAATCTTACCACTTGCACACGAGATGCAACTTTCTATATATTTTCGGTCAAATCCTCTTAATTTGGGAAACCAATAACTTGACTCTTCTACTGTTCGGTCTACTGACAAGTGCCCAGAACGATCATGACCGCATTGAACAACATGGAAACGAAGGTCTCTGGGTACACAAAACTTTTTCCCATGCTTTGTCACCCGAAATACTAAGCCGTTTTTCAGTTTAAAATCCCGTTCAATCTGTTTCCTTCTCTTATGTTTAACTTGGGAACCTTCGAGCACCCATCGAATCTCCAATAAATTCGAATCTCTCATCTGGGCGGCTTCAAGCCAATCATCATACTTCAGTATGGCCATGATCTTAATTCTCATCACCAGGTTACGACTTGAACAGTCTACGTGTTTTATTTTCCTGTTACCCCGATGGACAATATCAAAATCATAATCGATGATCTGCAACCAACATCTGGCAAACTTTGGTATCATATCTTGTTCCCCATGTCCTTGTTCTAAAGCTTTGCAGTCGGTCACGACGACGAAATGCTTCCCAAGGAGATAATATCGAAACCTCTTTAGGCTTTCAACAATGGCAAGTGTTTCAAGCTCGCAACTGGGCCAACAACTTTCAGCATCAGATGTCGTCTCTTTCAATTGATCTCTGCAGTCACGCCCTAAGACGACGTCATCTGGTAAAACGGAATCCAAAGAAGTTATCGTACTGCCGGCAAATCCTTCCAAAACCTGCGATTCCCCATTCTTTCCCAAATTCAGGTCTTTAGCATATGAGTTTCTCACCAACGATCTCGGACTTCCCAAATCAATAAAAGTACGCAAGCGACTTTCCGAAATGACAGCCGTCTTAATAAGTCCTGTATTATTTTTTTCACGGGTGGCCAGAACTCCCATTACCACCCTATCGTGAAAATCCTTGCTTCCACTTGAACGATTCGGGCAGTCCTTCCTCAGATGACCTACTTCTTTGCATTTGTAGCAGCGTCGCTTCTCAGAATCACCAGCCGGTTTCTGTTTCTCCTCCTTGATCTGTTGGTCATGAGAAGTGGATTTTTCCCTTAAAGTGTTTCCACTATCTCGCACACTGTCCTGCTTACATTCATCTTCATCATTTGACTCTGATTTGTCACGTTGAGGTATTCCGTGTTTGGATCCCGATCCTCGAGAATGAGATCTGTCAGAGCTCTTGTAATTCCTTGCAACATTTTCAGTCGTTTTTGATTTTTCCGCATCACCATCTTCCTCAAGTTTGAGCATATTCCTCAAAAATTCTGGAAGGCTGCATTGAGGCACTGCACGCAAAACTTTACGATCATTAACGTCAGGGAGACCCTTGATGAGGTACTCTTTTATTGTATCATTCCCCAAACGGATCCTTTTTGCCATCCTAACGACCTCATGATAATATTCCTCCAGTGTCTCGTTGTATCGGCGCTTCCTGTTAGCTAATTTTTCATGTACCACGGATTCACGGATACTTTGGGGAAAATTATCCATTAATTCTGCTTTAAAGGCCTCCCAAGAGCTGATACTACCCTCCGAGGCATCCAACCAGTTTTGTGCTGGACCCTTGACCCTCAGGGATGCATACAACAACATTTGCGGAGAGGTCCATTTATACACCTTGCCGAGAGATTCAATTTTATCAAGCCACTCACTGGCAAATATCAATTTCCCGCCCTGCTCTATTCCATGGAACTCTGGAATCATCAGCTCAACCTCTTTGATTCCAATGTACGAGGATTGAGCTTGTCCACCCGAGTCAGGGGAGGGACAAGTATCAATAGACTCTCCTGAACCCCAAAAAAAAGAAAATAAAAGAGAACAAGGGGCTATTAGGGACTTTCTGTATCTATTCGGACCACCTTATCAGCAAAATCTTCTAAAATTAACGTTAAAATTTCAAGAAAATGGCTTGGGCAATCTATGGTCACTGCTTTTTAAGTTCTCTGTCATTTCAGGGACAAATAAAATTGTTCACATACCAGTACCTGGAGTTTCTCTGCGCCTGGGCATTTTCCTTGTCAATCCCCTCAGATGTGAAAGAAAACTCCTGACTGTAATCAAAATTCATTTCCCATTCATCATCAATAATTGTATAATATTTCCGGAATAAATTGTTTGAAATTCTCACCAATTTTCTTAGAACTGTGACGCAATACTTTATCAGTTATTCGCCCCCGGCACAGCACTAAAGATTCCACCAAATTTGGCTGAATAAAATATATCACTCTCAGAAATTTCACTGTATTTCATTAATTTATTTCCTATTGCACTCACTTGATTTGACTTTTATCCAGAAAAATTGAAGAAAGACTTGAATTAGAATATTTCACCAAATTTCTGCTGATACAACATGTGACGAAATACTTTCAAAAATGACACGATCAAACTCGATCGATAGAGAACAAGAGATCTCCCCTTCCCCTTTCCAGAAAGCACGAACCTCTCATTCTCACAAACACTTACTCATTCTTGGGTGCACCCCTTTCACTCCACACATTCAATCCATTGTTTCACTCACACAAAAATCATTTATTTTGTAGACAAGTGATGAACGATTTTTCACCGCAAATAATATCAATGTCCCCCAAAATGATTAAAAATTACCATTTCTTGGTACCGGACATTATTAGAGAAATTTGCTCTTCTTTTCTTCTTTTTTTTTTCCTACCGCCGCATTCCATCATCGCTGCGCGCATGAGTGTGGTACTTACGACACAAACCCCCTTTTCTTTCTTCCTTACTGTGCTGTCCTGCTCGCTCGGTGATTTCTCCAACACCATTGCCGCTGCCGCTCTCCGCATCACCATACACGTTTCCAGCGGTGGCGTGATTTTTCCCCTTTCGCACACCCCAACCCATCGCTGCAGTGCACGTAATTGTGTGACTTTGTAAAGCTGGTGATTTCTTCTACCACTGCCGCTTTCGCTCTCCACCACACAACCACCGAAGGGATTTCTCCCCTTATTCACACACACACGATCGCGATCGCGACACGTAGTGACTCGTTTTCTCTCCCTCGCTCTCAACGATTCTGGAAAATCCCCGCAATACGTGGGACACGATGATGAAATCTAAACCCACGAAAGCTTTTCCCAAATGGATTTTTCCACCATTTCTAATGCACTGAATTAAACAATTCATCCTACGCTATCACTTCTCACAAATTTATAAAATTCAATTTGTTAGAAATCCTATTTTCCTTACAAGCCGCTCAAACATGGCTACCAGAAGAAAATGCATCATGCCGCGTAATTCTCACACTTCAAATGGGTCTTTTAGGAATCATCCCACTTCTGAATGTAGAAAACCCAACTAAACCGGATGATTATTAATTAAATCGCGACCGAGTCACCAACGTGTATTCTAGAACTCGCGGGAGAATTATAGTAACCCATTGGAGGGCTAACCCCAGCGCAACCCCAAACGCACTCTTTGACGATCGGCGAGAGACTGAAAGGAATAGACATGCGCATAGCCCTCCTCAAGACGTTACACCTAAAGTAACGACTTCTATCCCAGCGAGCATAGATACGAAGGTGACTATAATACTACTTTATAGGGGACTATTTTAAATTCAAATAGAGCCGTTGAGCGCTGTTCTACAGCAATAAGTAACACCATTCAATCATTAACAAACCACACCAAAATATAAATTATATTGGTATTTGAATTAGAATTAGAATGCTTCTTCAAATTCTTAAAATATTATAACGACTCCCAAATTTAAATACGCGCATAAATTACCTGCCAATTGCGTTTTGCCTACTTTTTGATTAATAAAGACAGATTGAAAAATTCATTAATTAGGGTTATTTTTTTACTTTTCGCCACACCAAATATGTCTCCGCTATATTCGCCGCCCAGTCAATTTTGACTGGTTATTTCGTGAATTGCCCCTCTCTGGATTGGAAATTTTAAATAGGAATTTTTCATAAAACATTGTGTACAAACAAAAGCAATTGTGCGTGATCCATTAATCGCTCATCGTGCCTCTTTGAAGGAAAACCCATCCACAATATTTTTATCAACACCTACCATGAAGAAGGAGAAGTTTTGTGAAGCACTTTAGTGACGGGTAATTCCTTAATGGTTTGTCTCTAGAGCATTTGCAGAGATTAAAAGCATTAAAAGCTATAAAAAAGTATTTATCTGTTGTATATGGTGCCTGATAAAAAAATGTGAATGTTTAATGGCCAAATACATCAGATATATCACGAAAGAAATGGAAAATTTTGTTGTCTGAATGATGTATCAAGGATAAAATATGGCAAATAAGGCATTATTGTTTGACCTTGAGAAAGGAAGTTTATAGAGACACGAAGAGTTTCTCACTCTCATGGAGTGAAAAGGACA
Organism: Phlebotomus papatasi; assembly: GCF_024763615.1. Lineage (NCBI taxonomy): Eukaryota > Metazoa > Arthropoda > Insecta > Diptera > Psychodidae > Phlebotomus > Phlebotomus papatasi. Next base: position 18,104,164 of record NC_077222.1, read on the forward strand.
TAAACATCAAAACTCAAAGTTTTCTTTCAAGGCAAAGCTCAAGGAAATGCTTCTAAATTTTGTGACACTTTAAAAAAAACCCTATAGAAATGATGAATGCAAAAAAAATATTTGAAAAGAATCGTTCTAAATTTGGATATATATATTTAATGGCTTCCATAGAGGATTGGGCTTTACGAGATGATTTTTTTCACGATGATACTTCAAATTCAATGACGATTGAACAAAATATCGTGGGTGTCAGAGAAAAACAGTCAAAGAGAAAAGTTTTTGAAAAGGAAGGAAAGCACAAGGCTTTTCTCCCGTAATTCTCCAAAGTGGGCGTATGAATTTTTCTTCGGTTTATTTTTTTTTACATCTTGGAAATGTTTGAATTTCACGTGACAAGTCAAAAAGTTGTGATTTCTGAAGAAAATTCCCTGGAGAAAATCAAATAAAAATATTGACAGTGATTCGTGCTGGTGGACTGAGGGCTGGGTGTTGCTATAAAAAAAGAAAACAAGTGCCGATGGAGCGTCGAGATTCATATAACAAAATTGGAAGATTTTCCCTTCGGTCTTTTGTACACTGCTTTCCTTTTTGTAATCACAGCTTATGTGATAAGTACCGGAAAGCTGAAATTGTTGATTGATCCTAAATGCCATTCTGGAATATCTCCAACGTTCTACAAGAATTATTTTCTTAAAATCTTATACAGTATTAATTAGATTAAAAACAAAATGGCGAATTTTCCGGTCATGGGTATGTTTGGACGAAATGTTCGCTTGGACCATCTCTAAAACATATTTGAAAATAATTGAAAAAACTTTGACCAATTTTAAGAAAAACTGAAAAAAAAAACAGGAAAAAAACGTCTGGAGATATTGTTTTTTTTTTATTGGGGGTCATCGAAGACCGGAAGATGATATCTTCTATCGTTTAAGCTCCAGGACGGTCAAAAGTCGAACAAATACGACTATATAACTGCTCTCTCATTGAGTTCGAATAATTTAATAACGGTTATTCCTGGATCTTCAATATTCAATTTAGACCATTTAATTTGGTATATCGAAATTTCAACTTCAACATCCTTTATTTGTGCTAGGTCAGAAAAATATAATGACCATTACTCTAATCTTAACCCTGTACATATCAGGTAAGATAGCCTCAAGGTAGTCAAGGTTGTCATTACAAGATTCTCATTTACTTTGATAATAAAAATTTTTATTGCATTAAAATGCTTCAGTAGTGTGCTAAATCTGACATTTCTTCCAAAGGATTGATCCTATTTTGACCGTTTGGTCGTTTTGTTGTTGACAATTTTTTTACCGGTCTAAAGTAATCGGACTAAAATAAATATGCTTTTTACTGAAAGGTATTTAATTCTGGAATAAATTTATCACTCTTTCGTTTATTTGTATATTAGAGGAAAACTGTTAGAGGGTTAGTTAATTAAACTATATTTTGATCATATTGTGAAGCGATTCCACATAGTATGAGACTTGTCATATGAGTTTTTTTTATGCAAAAATAGTTAATAAGGAGAGGAATGTGCATATAAAATTTTAAGATATACTACTGACCCTTTAAAATGCTCAAATATGATCCATCCTTTTAAAAAGGATCCCTTTTATGTTTGACAGTGAGAAGTCCAGACTTTCTCTGTGTGAAAATCGTCACTAATGAATTTCGAAGTGAGAAAAGTCATATGAGCCTCTTTCTTGCAAATTAAATAATTTCGAAAATTGAAAAAAAAATAAGATACAATTCTTAAAAAAAAAATTAAAATTAGTTATATTGTAGAAGTTACTGTATTTGAAACATTATGAAATAGCATATTCTGCAAATTCCTGAGAATTGTCATGAGAAAACGCTTTTGTGAATAGTGCCGAAACTTTTGAATTTCCTGTAACTGTGGTATTTTCCGTTAGCTAACTTTTTTGGCTTGTAAATGGTCAATTTTGCATTGCGCAATAGTGCTGAAGTTATTTGTTTTAATTTCTGACCATTCTTATTTAAAATTGTGTGACAATTCTCAATTTTTTACAGAATCCTATCCATGACTTTGCAAATCCTAAGTGTTCAGTAGGGGAATTCAGTGACGCTCTTGCAATGCCATATGACACATTGCGTTCGAATTTCACGAGAGCTTTTTAGAAAATGTGATTCAGTAGCCGTGATATTCTCATAAGCTCAACTGGCATTGTCAGATGTCACATTGATTTCTGGAAATTCAAATGACAATTAATTTTATTAAACAATTATATCAATACGGACTGTATTTGCATAATGTCATTAAGATATTTAATTGAAAAATCAATGAATCTCATTTTGGAACTCATCACTGAGAGAAATCCGAAAAAGTTACAATAACGTTCCGAAAATGCTTATTTTACCCTGGAGTATTGATCCGAAATCGGTGTAAATATCATGCTTTTTAGGTGTATTAGGCATTAAAGTTACCCTTTTCATGTTATTTTTACCCTTAAAAAGTGTTAAAGTTATGAGGAAAAAAAGTTAATCGCACCCCCGTTTTTTTCTCAGTGATATGATATTTATATGAAAAAGAGCTCGATTGACATTGTCAGTTTTCGAACTTTCGTCTGACACAATTCCCTGTCAGGAGCATAACAACATTTCAAGCTAGTTTGAATGTCCCTAAATCCTTTTTTTTTAAATTACGATGAAATGCAATCGATGTATCGTGCTCTATTCTTATATGCACTGCAAGGGTGTTTTTAAAGAATCACATAAATAACATAAGCTTATAAGGGCTTATCACATATTTTCCTTTGTGTACGGAAGAGGGAAAAGAAGAAAAGTCTTAAAAGTGTTAAGTTACAAGAACGGGAAATGTTAGAAAAATTCGCAAGTGAATGTCTTGCAATTGCATGACAGATAAAATCGACAAAGAAGTGTTGTTTTTTTACTTCATTCTGTAGCACATTCATCTCCTTCACAGGTGTTTCTTTATGCATTTTCTTCTTTCACCTGGATTTTCGTATTTGCGTTGAAGTGATTGAGGGATATGTTTGTATATGGTGCAAGAAGTAGAGCAAAACACTAAATAAGGAAAAAAAAAGAAGAGAGAATTATTACAACACCTTTTTCCACCTTACAGTAAAACATTTAGGGTTGATATCAAATGTATGTTTTCCACTGGAAGTGGTTGAAATCGATTTTTCCCGTGAGAGTGTGTAACTCCGACAATGTGAATATTTACTGGTGAGGAAATTAGTGTGATATAAAACTATATAGTGTGGTGTTGACTCGAGATAAACTTTCTCTGTGATTTCCACTGAAAATTTTCCACATTATCACAGTTGTATATTGGGTTATATAGCGAAAGGTATGGCATGACGAATAAAAGGAATATTATTTAAATAAAGTAATTTTATACTGATACAAATGTATCAGGGATTTAATTCTCTCTATCCGTTTGCAGATATATATTTAGCCATTTAACAAAATTATTCCGTGAAGCGAAGAATGTTTCTGACAAGGGGGTGTATATTTTCACAGAATTTAATCGCTACCACCAACATTATCATAATTTTGCACACGAACTGGAAACTTTGTTGTTAAGTATAGCTGCTACATATATTATATTGCAATTGCGACACTTTACTGCAATTTTCAATGTAACATCATCTTAATTGGACTCTTTTCATTTATATATGAAATGAGTATGCTTGAGTTTAAAATGATGTTGATACAGGGAAAACCTTACAAGAACTTCCTCAAGAGAGTATAAGGTAAAAAAAAAGAAATATCAAAGGGAATAATTAAGTAAAATTACTTGTTATTCAAGAGGAGAGTATTCAAAATTCAATTTCCGTACATACCACATTCTAAATAGATCATAGAGCTTTTGCTGGGATTATGATAATAGTTTTGAATAACCGAGAATATAGAATCTTTGGGAATAGAGCACCATTAGATTATTCAAATTTCATCCTGTCTTCTCTCATGTTTTTGCACGAAGGGGGCTTGTCTTAGAAAATTTATTTCGTATCTCATAATGCTATTATCATTATCACTTTGTGTTTATTTAAAGATTTCTCGTAATTATACTAAAATAATTAGGGAAATGCTTTATAGTTTCTTGTGTCATAAAATTACTTACATATCATTGAATTTGAGTAAAAGCTCTTTGAATTAAATGAGATTGAAATATTGTATATTCTGTTTTCCTATGGTAAACTAATGTAATATATTGCTATATTGCTTTGCAAACTCGTTGTCGAAATTCCCATCACTTCAAAGTGTATATAAGTCTTATGCCTGCCTGCTCGATAAGAGTACATAGAAATATAACATAACCGTCACATACAGGATGTTTTACTTGTGATTTTTGAATGTAAATACACTTGGTTTCCTTTAAATAGGGGTATTCGAGGTATTCAATATGCACCTCGTACTATGTACCGTATCGTCTTGGAATATCTTCCAAATGGTTTGTGTCTGAGATAAACTTCTTTCTCGTTAGTTATAATTCTCAAAATATGTTGCGAGTAAAGTGGAATGTCCTGTATACTTTCTTATCCTTAGTTCAACCCATTCCCCTTGTATCTGTAATGAATAGCATACAACCAGTAAAGGGGTTTTCCGTCGTTCTAATCCTGTAAGTTGGAATCAACGTTAAGACGGCGATGGCCGCTTTGGGAAGCGCGGTAAAAAGACGTAATGAGATGAAAATAAGCTGAATTGAAATTTAATTTTTAAGAGTTATACAGGGTCTAGAGAGAATATTTCTCAGATACTTGCGATAAATTTGGATTAATTTGAAAGGTCTTGGAATCCCAGACAAACCGAAATTAGTATACAGATAAATGAAAGAATCAATTTATAAACTCGTTTCAAATAGTTGATTAAGATTTTTCACCAATTGAAACGTTACACAATTTTATAAATTTAGATAAGTAAATTAATAGGTACCAATACTCTGGAATGCCTAGCTACGGTTGAAGATAAGAGCAGTAGGGATTGTTCGGTTAAGAAAAATTTCTGTATAATTTTGCTTAATGTATAAGTTCTAAAACAATTTTTTGGGATGTTTTATATAACAATTGGAACTTTAGTATCCTATTTATCTTTATCTGTACATTTTATTTAATGCTATTATTTAGCGAAATGGGGATCTCAGTGGCGCAATAGGCAAGACCGTTGGTATTTTGGGTGTTGATATTACCCTTAAATGGTGTAAAATTAACATTAAAAAATGTTGATATATTTTTACACCCAAAAAGTGTTAAAGTTATGACGAAAAAAACGAAAGAAGTTAATCGCAGCCTCTTTTTTTCTCAGTGTTGCTGTAATTTAATTTAGATCATGTTTCCATTAGAAATATGCGAAAAGATTCCCCAGAAAAGCTATGCAAGCCATTGTGAGGAGACCTCGGCCTCGAGGCAGACCTAGGACAAGGTGGCTGAATCAAATTCAGAATCTTGCCTTGGAACGCCTCGGGATCGAACCCGAACATCTTCCTGAAGTGGCGGAGGACCGACAGGCGTGGGCTGCTAGATTGGATGTCATGGGCCCGCGACCCCAATAGGGATAAGCGGTTGAAAATGAATGAATGAATATGCGAAAACGTCGTATATCAATGAAGTCCCACAGCTCAAAGTAGCCTTATCTTCCCTGAATTCGGCCATTTTTGGGTATTTCCTATCAAATGCATCACTGTAACTAAAAGCATTTAAGATTATTCCGGAAGTTTATATATTTTAGGTACATTACAATAAACCTGATAATCATTAAACATTAAGCGTTTTCGTATAAGCTTTTTGGATGGATCTTTGTTTGGTTTATGAAAAGCTTTTAGAGGTACTTTAACCAAGTCTTTTTAATCCTCAGAGATAATCACAATTCAACCCTTGCACAACATTATTCGAAATAATGAAAATGTAGACATAATATGTGCTGGTTGGACAGAATGAAAGCATCACTCATTAATGTTTGGGTATTTGAGAGGGTGTTATATATTTCCAACAATGAGGGTTTATATTTACATTTCTTTCTCTTGAAAATTTACGACTGAAAGAACAAAAAGAGTTAAAAATTCTTATGCAAATTGTGTGTAAGCTTTGGTTTATTTTCTCGACGATAATTTTTTTTCATGGTGAGTTGGCTTCAAAAAGCTTATTATATATTCTTGCTGTGTATGGAAGTAGATAATTACGGATGGGGGTTGTTTGAGGAAAAGTTTGGTGCAGTAGTGTCGGAAAGGAAAAGAAGTATATAATGAGAAAATTTCCTTGTCGAACAGTTGAGTGAAAGTTGATAAGTTGCAGTGTGATTAGTAATTAATGAAATCGTAATATGTTCTCTGACTTTATGGTGTGACAATTTTACCAAGGGATTCTCTCGAAATTTTCCTCATGCTTCACCAGACTGATTAATAAGATTTCGATATATATATATATATATATATATATATATAAGAAGTTTCAAGTGAAATGTTTTGGAAGTGGGAATATCGGGAGAATAGAAAGTTTTCCACTGGGTGAGAGAGTTATCCTCTGATGTTCTTGGCATTTTCCCATCCTTATTGAAAACCACATTGGCAATTTCTCACCCTGTGAGATATACTATTACTATACCAAGGTGTGTTAATGAGAAATTAATCTAAAGTTTTATAGGAGGATGTGAAGAATGGTACAGAGATGTACTCTAATATGAATCGTGTGGGTGGAAAATTGAAAATCTCACGTGTGTTTGAACATGGAAGGTTTATTGCTGGCAATCCAATTAAAATTTAATATTTCACATATGGATGTGAATGAGAGAAAATTTTCATTCATTTCTTTTATTTTTTTTTTAAAAAGAAGAAACTGTTTTATAGCAACTATAAGTCTTACAACAGCACTTTTCAGCAATTATTAAGTTACAAGTGGAGCAATTCTATTCTGGGTTTTATTGTTGGAAACATTGGGGAAATGATAAACCGCAGAAAATTTTCCAGAGGAGAGAATTCACCAAAATATATATATAGGAGTATATTTAAATTTTCCATTGAAAATTAACTCTGACTTTTATACTCTATTTCGTACGTACTCTTGATTATGGTTAAATAGAAACCACATAAAAAAAAATATCGTGGAAAATGACGAAAGAAAATTCTCTTGTATACGTTCTTCCTTTTTTGTGGTTTTTTGCTGATTGTCGAATGACTTTTCAATGGGATTTTCTTCTTTTGTTGATCAATCAAAGGGGATATTTGATGTTGGAAAAAAAGTTTCAACTATCCTCAAACAAAAGGCGAAAACCACCCTTTTGGCGCCCAAAACAAAGTCAATAAAGATGAAGACTTTCAGTCGTTTTCCATTCTCTTATCGATGCTTTTCACAATGAGCTTTTCTCATGCTTCCACTAGAGATGATGATTGGTTTGTCCTTTTTTTTTGGTAGGTGGAGTGGGAGTTTGGATGGTGTTGGAGGAGATAAAAGTAGATTTAGTGAAGTCTCAAGTGGTGACTAAATGAGCACAAACTGTGTGAAAATTACAGCGGAAATGAAAGGGCAATTCTAGGAGAAATGATAAGGGATTTTGTGCAAATTTTCCTTAGATGAAAATTCCAATTGGATTTTCTTATGCATAAAAACTCTCCCTTCATGCACCAAATAGAATTTTATCTTTCTGGATGCATATTGAATTGAACCCCCTAGTGAATTTGCATGTAAGCGTATAATATCTGTTCCTCAGTGATCTCACATGCTCATTCATATGAAAACTAAAAATATATAGATATAGAGTTGAATATCAAAATGGTTTATATGCAATTTGGCCAAATGTGCAACGCTGCTGAATGAAGTTATGCAGCAAAAACTTTGTATATGGTGGTGGATAGTGAATGTTGATTTATGGATGTTTAATTTACATCACAATTTCCACCTGTATGTTAACATAGAAAATTGTGTATATATTTGATGACTGCTCGTGTTTACTTGTAGAATATATAAAGCTCTTTAGTTATTCATATGTAAGACATTTCTTGGAACTCATCTAATGCTACAAAAGCTCAGCATTTGTGGAGATGGTTTGTGGCTAATGCATTTTCCTTTTCCTCAAATATAAAATGCTCTTATACTTTGGATAATGCAAATTTTCCATCTTTTAAATTCTGACTCTACAATTTGTATGATGTCTATAAGCTCTTCCTATACTTGTCCTTCCATTTCATAATTCTACTCCATAAACCTCAAGGAGTAGCGATAAGATTAAGCAATTGGGAAAAAGTCGGATTGCAATTTTATTCTCTACTTCATGTTGAATGAAGTTTTTTTTTAAGTGAAATTTATTCAATTTCATTTTCAGTTAATTTTTTGAGTCACTTATCTCGAAAGTTTATTTTGGTTTACATTGAATTAATCACTGAATTCACTGAGTTCATTTTAGAACATTAGTCACTTGAGTAATTGTTTATTTAAGCATATTTCGAATTCTCGAGAATTTTTCGGCTTACCCAGGGGTCCCGAGACTATGTCCCAAATATTTTTCGGAAACAAGACGGTTCTTGGAAAAAAATTCCGGGTTTAAGAGTAACCTTATGAACTCCCCTTAAAGTTGCCTGGGACCTCGAGAAGACGTCCTCTAATATTCGCATATACAATATTACACACTTTTAGGTTAGAGCAAACTACTGGGCTAACACATTAAGTACTTATTAAGAACTTAATAAGTTCTTATCTCATTGAGTAAATTTGAAGGAGTTCACTTTTTAAAAAATATCTGAAAATGAGACAATCTAATAGCAAAACTAATATGGCATAACACAACCTTTACACAAAGTATTTAATTAAGTCTTTTGTTAAAACCACTAATTAAGAAATGAAAAGTGTTTCACTATGTACTTAATTAAGGACTTTTGGCTAAAGACTTTTTAAGTAGTTAAATTAATGCCTATTAAATAATATAGGGGAAAGTGGTCTGCCTTTGAATGCGACAGCCTTTTAATATTGTAATTTTTTCATTTTTCTTTAAAGCATAAATTCTTTTCTATTAACTATTAGATAGCTATTCATAATCCTCACAAGTCATCAAAAAATGTATACCCTAGCCCTTATTTTCTAGGTGCTAGGACAAAAAAACGAAACTGAGCTCTAAACTGTAATTTTGATGTTCCACAATTCATGTGTTTTTTCCATAATCAAAATAATTTTTGAAACAAATTTTCTATTGTGAGTCATAGAAGGTTATTCTTGGATGGTATTTCTCCAAATACATTTTGATTCAGATGAGACAATTTTTGTGGGTGATAAAAGTTTGCAAATATTGCTCTGCGGCAGCCTTTGAATCTTAATGTTGTGTGCCTTTGAATCCTCTCTTTTCATACATTGAAAAATCTGACAGCTTCCTGTCCGTTAGCAGAATAGAACTCCTTCTTTGGTCTTGCGAATGTTATACAAATACTATCTTGCTCTGGCAGGGATGTTTCAAACTTCAATGACGTTTTTTTTTTTAAATAAATTTTTAAGTGAAAAACAATGCTTCAGAAAAATGTTAAAAAATGTTGTTGTATAATGACTTTTGACTACAGTGGTGGTTTTATTGAGTGCATTAGGGTTCATGCTAATCAATTATGGGCCGTTTAATGTTACAGCCCTAATATTCTCACTGAAAAATCAAGATTCAAAGGCTGCCTCAACCACATTCAAAGGCAGACCATGCAGGCTGCCTTTGAATATATCGAATATTTTTAAGTTCCTCACCAGGAAAAACTGAGGACTTGCGAGTCCTGAATGAGGTAAGCATAGAAGCTTAATAAACAAGAGAATGTTTTGGTGTAGTGCAAAGGCACGCCACTTTCCCCTATATTTTTAATTCCTTTTTTTTTATTACTCGAAAAGAAAACTAAGAAGTGGCTCTTTTGACTAGGGGAAATGCTCATAATTTTGTCCAGTTTCTTATTTTGGACACTTTGAGGATAACATTGGACACTAAAAATAAATTGATTAAAATGATGGATTTTTATTCCAATATTTGATGAATAATGAATTCTATCTAAATATTTGTTCTTTTTGGAAGATTTTAACACTAAATACGTTAAAATTTGAATATGATTTGAGTTGAAATTGCTTTGTTGAAAATTCAGTGTGAGCAATTGCTTACGAGAAATATGACAGAACTTCGTGGCTTACTTCAGTCTTATTTAGTTTTGGTGAAGTACTAACAAAGTTTGTTCGCTGTTTTTGAGTGATATTATTGAATATTCATTGAATATTGTGTTGATTCACGTTACTGATGATTTGTACATTTGACCTGAAGTGAGATTTGCCTTGTGAATTATATTTTTCGTGTGAAAAATGGGAAATTTTTTAAGACATTCAGCAGTGAGGTGATAGTCCATATTTTGAACAGGTGTTTTTCTCACGAATTTTCGTGAAGTTTTAGCTTTTGTGATGACTAGGTTGGACAAATGCCTGGAGAAACAAAGGAGCATCATCTCTACGAAAGAGATGCAGTGAGAAATGCCTTGAAAGGCTTCCGGAAAGGGCAGGGAATGAGCGAATCCGCACGTACTTGGAGTACCGAAGTCAACTCACTTTAATGAATGATATGGAAAGTTTCCGGGCTTCTGTGACATTCTACGTTTCCCTTACATGAACAGGAAGAGAACTTGGTAAGATTGGTTCATCAAATGAAGAACAATGGGCATCCTGTTGAGACGGATTAGCTGTCCAAATTTACAACCAAGTTGGCCAAATTAATAAACAAGTTGTCCAAAATAAGACCCAAGGTCACCTCCACTTATCAATTCATTTTTAAACGTATTAAAACTAATTTTAATAAAAATAAGACGATAAATAGCTTGCTAAGTTTCTAAACAACCCTTCTGAAAAGAGAGTAACAAGAAATGTCAATTAGTATAGAAAATATCGCACTTCAAACTTGGAACTTCGATGCTTATAAGCAGACTGTCCAAAATTATGAGCACTTCCCCTAATTAGATCTGTTAGATTGTCCAAGTACGCACTTTAGCTAGTTATCCTCAATTTTTTGAGAAGAAGTGTTTAAATACTGAATATTTTGTAAAATGTAGGGTCTCGGAACATGAGTTTATGAGACTTGAAGAAAATTATGCACTTCCATATTTCGGATTATAATTTGAAGGAACTGAAGAGAAGATTTATAAAAATTTGGAAGTTATATGGGTCATTTACACTATCGGATCACATGTTGAAAAGAAGATTTAACAGAATATGGAGCAGTTTTTGGAAATTTACCGCTTCCGTCTCGCAAGTTGAGGGCATTAAAGGAAAGGCTTATCAGATTTTGAGATAATTGTTGGCAAAATAATTTACTAAATCAAAACGCAAAGAAGAATGTTAAATTCTTCTTAACTGATTTCACTGATCTTCACTAAAAAAAATGAAAACTTAGTGAATATAATTTAATAACATTTTATATATTTTTTTTTCTGAAATACCAAATTGTTCTATCTCTTTCTATACATTCTCCATCCCAATTTTCACTTTTTGACACATGATATCACTACTTTCGTCCACTAAAGTGCCTTAAGTAAGGACTTAATAAGTACTTATTATGGACTTATTTTATGTACAGTAGAGCCTCGCTATAGGCCATATTTGGTTCCAGATTTGACACTTGGGTCGCGCTATAGTCCATGTCATTTTTTAAAATTATCAACGACATTTAGTATTGAAATTGCTCGACGACTTCCACTTTATTTACGACTGTGGTACTTGTCCTCGCTCTCTTATTATATTATTATTATATTATTATTATTATATTATATTATTATATTAATCAGTGTTTTGAAATCAACGGTCGATAAATTGCGGACTGTAGAGCGATGGCCTATAGCGGGGTTCTACTGTACTTGAGAAAACTCTCTTTTAAGAGCATAACCAATGACTGTATTTAGAGCATTGCGTTAGTAAACAGCTTACAGGAGGTGCCGGGGTTATGCATATTTTCGGGAGCGAAGAAAATCGCGTGAAATGCCTATACGCATACAGAAAATTTGCATACCTTCAGGAGATTTCTTTCGAATAAGTTACACAAACGCCGTAAAATATGCAAAATATATTTGGCGCCAATTTCTTGGGCTATATTCAGCGCCAATGGTTCATAAGAAGTTAATCTCAAATTTACTGCCTCAAAAATTGCATACATTTAGGGGTATTTCATAAACGATTTCCCAAATTAGCTGCTAGTGGTATGCAAACATACATAGATATGTTTGCATAATCTCATTTATGCATAATTCCGGAACCTTTTGTACCTTTTTTTAGCCGGGTGGGGCAGTAGTAAACATGCGGTACAAGCGCCTGGCAAGTTGGCCTTTTTATATAGAGCTATTTGTAGCCAATTCCTAAATTGATCTCGGACTCAGCTCACACTGCTCCAAGGAAAAAAAAAAATTTAGCGTTAAATATTTAGCATAACGATCACGAGTGCAGAAAAATTCCCATACGCATTTGTATGTGAAAGTAAGAAAGTGGCTTCAACTTTAAAGGCCACTCGCCGGGAACTAGATGCGGTAGTTGCAGACCCTGGTTTTTATGTTAGAATCCTTATAATATCTATGAATTCATTAAGTGTATTATTCTCTAATATCTAATATCTAATTAAAAAATCGTAGTGTTTATAACTGCTATTTACTTCTGCCCCATTTACGCTACACGTTTTTATAGCGTACATATATTTAGCAAATAATATATCAGTGAAAGGGAAGGTTTTTCCCTGAAAAGAAAGATCAGAATGTAAAGTTGTTTGCTAAAATTCTGAGACCGAAGATTTTATAAAACTCATTCATATTTTGTATGAAAGTTTGAACATTCTTTTGAGAAACTTTTAGCTTTAACATAAGGAAGTAAGGCTTAATCTTAACGTGTGCGTGAATCCGTTGACTGGGTTAACAATTGTCAAATACGTCACACTCCTGGCCCTATTTTATTAAAAATTTGTTCTAAATAAACTACTATTTTCAAGTATATCAAAATTCCAATATATGGTAAAGTATCACTTTGAAAAAAGGAAAACATGAAGTTGTACCATTTCAATTTTCAATTCATTTTCTCGGAACTTTTCTCTGTGATTTAAAATCAAGAACACCACTTGAAAGTTTATGATATTCTTTGGGGGAAAATTCAGGGAAGTATTTCATTTGTTGCGAAAGTGATACAACTGAGACGGAGCAGTAATGCATTTTATTTTCACGTTTATTGATTTTGTGGTGATGTTTTTTAATGAGATTTTCATCGATGTAATCAAACTAAAATCTATTAATTTGTGAATACATTTAATTAGTTTAATTATTTTGGAGGTAAATAATCCTTGTTTAAATACAAAAATAAGTGAAAATAAATAATAATGTTACGTAAAAACATTTTAAATTCAATTAGTTATCCTGATTGTATAGTCCTACACGTTATTTTTATATCTTGAGCATGAACTTAATATTATTACACTGTGCGACACGTTGTGGGTGTCTTTGACGAGAGTGCCAAAACTTGTTAGAGGGTCATTTAAGGACCTCAAATCTGCAATCCGTTTGTCCGGGTCACCTCTAGATTTTTTAGAAAAAGCATATTTAGTTTTTTGATGTTTTATAAAATTCAAAAATTCATATCTACGGTTTTAATTATCCGGTGGTAGTCACATAAAGCTAAACTGACGCGTAATTTCATCATCTATAACTCTTGTGAACATATCAAGCATCTACGATGAAAATGAAGTATATTTTTTAAAGATTTTTTGAAAAAGGGCACCAAAAATGGTGCATTTTTCTCTATTTTTTCCATCTTCTAGCAATTATCCCACTTTAATAGAGCATTTTATATGTCAAATAACTATGCCTAAAAGTTAGAGAATTTAATATTCTTTCATATCTTTTTGGTTTAAATTTTCTATCCTAATTCGTTTATTCACAATAATTTATTGAAAATAAAATGCATTATTATAAAAATAAAATCTCTTATTATATATAATTATTTGGTATCTTTGTCTAACCTACTGAAGAGCATTCTCTTTTGCACTCTCACTTACACATTTCATATAAAAAGAGGCGAAATGAAAAAAAGAGACGTATATAGAAATAAAGAGAGAAGAATAGTTTTTTGGCACTCATAACAGCTATTCTTCTCTCTCTATTTCTAAATACGTCTCTTTTCTTTCATTTCACCTCCTTTTATATGAAATTTGTAAGTGAGAGTGCAAAAGAGAATGCTCTTCAGTACGTTAGACAAAGATACCAAATAATTATATATAATAAGAGATTTTAATGCAGTTTATTTTCAATAAATTATTGTGAATAAACGAATTAGGATAGAAAATTTAAACCAAAAAGATATGAAAGAATATTAAATTCTCTAACTTTTAGGCATAGTTATTTGACATATAAAATGCTCTATTAAAGTGGGAAAATTAATAGAAGATGGAAAAAACACAGAAAAATGCACCATTTTAGGTGCCCTTTTTTAAAAAATCTTTAATAAATATACTTCATTTTCATCGTAGATGCTTGATATGTTCACAAGAGTTATAGAGGATGAAATTACGCGTCAGTTTAGCTTTATGTGACTACCACCGGATAATTAAAACCGGAGATATGAATTTTTGAATTTTATAAAACATCAAAAAACTAAATATGCTTTTTCTAAAAAATCTAGAGGTGACCCGGACAAACGGATTGCAGATTTGAGGTCCTTAAATGACCCTCTAACAAGTTTTGGCACTCTCGTCAAAGACACCCACAAAAAGGTAAATTTTGTCGCACCGTGTTATTATTAATCTACCCTAAGTAATATTGCACGAATACCAAAATATAAAGGCAAATTAAATGAAGTGAAGCCGAAATACTTCAAAAGGATGAAAATTATATAGTAATAAATAAACTTGTAGGGCACCCATTTACCTTATTCCTTAAGATAAGCATTTTCTTAGCAAAAAGAAAAGTGTACCATATTTACTTTTTACATAAAAGAATCATGAATTGACTTATTAAGAAATTCCAAGAAAACAATGAAATTTTATTTTAGTAAAATGGTAATATTTTTTAATCAACACATTCTTCAAAATGGTACTTTGATACAAAATTTTTATATAATTCTCTACTCAAAAAGTATTTGATATTCATTCCATGCATGAAGTCTCAAGTTATTACCTAATCCCCGAAGCATAACAAACATATTGCTCATTTTCCTTTTCTTGCACATCAACTTTTCACGAGCAAACACTCAAGAGCAAAGTGGATTTGATTGAACTTTAGAATTGCTAGAGAGTTGTTATTAAGAAATTCATGATGATTGTATTGCCGTGCAATGGGAAATTTGTAGAATTGCGAAGTTTGATAATGAAATTGTTATAAGATTTTGATTAGTGTTGGATTTGTGTGGATTTTCAAGAGAATGAATGACTTCAGGGATGGGAAATGAAGTGTTAAAAGTGTTTGAAGTTTGAAGTATATAC